>NC_142010.1:125443829-125600367 GCF_049901735.1 Notechis scutatus
TGAGGACTATCTGAATGCCATTTCATTATTTGGGATTGAAACTTACTATAATAGTATTTCCTTAAAAAACAGCAAGTAATAACATCCTAGGAGAAAACATAAAAATTGGAATAGCATTTCTGAGGCTTTCCTTAAGATTATTTCAAGTGCAGACATACCATGACTTACTAGTCAAATGTAGGTGAAATGAATTACTGACTCTTAATTTTAGAAAAGAACTTCCTATGTGTTACTCTGGGAATATACAAAAGTGAAAAACTAAATATTTTTAATGCTGTATTTTCTCCTTCTTATTGTGGTCACTGAATTGATAGGGGAGAAAAGAAATACATTGATGATAAGACAGCTATATTTCCCAACCAACAAAGTTAGACAACTTTCAGTTATTTTGGTTATAGTTTGGCTACTTTTGGCAGGGGTCTCCAATCTTTATGGTTTGGTGGACTTGTGGTGGCCACAATTGGGGGGAGAGAGAGAGAGGATAGTTGCGCGTGCAAGCCGCTTTCATAAATGCCACTTTGTGCACACACACATGCTCACCTACCACTTCCAGAGTCTGGCTCCTAACAAGCTAGGCCGTAGACCAGGAGTTGGGAACCCTGATTTATGGCACATAATCAGATTCCTCCATAGGAGATTTACAATAAGACATGGCAAAAGTATGTAACTACAATTCTTCAAAATTTCCAGTAGTGAAATACTGGCTGAAAGATTCTACAGGATGGGCAAACCTATAAGTAAAAGTGAGCACATACATTAACAGCTTGCATTTATGTCAGGAAGGGACCAAAGAAACACAGGTGCTAAAATGATATAAAATGTGTGAGTTTTACAACACTCCGTTCCATGCATTTTTCACTGAAGACTCATAAAAGTAATATCCCAATTGATTGGTTAAGTAAAATCACTTGCACACTAATAACATTTCAGGATAAAATATTTGCCATGGATCAATGTGTGTGTGATTCTACCACAATTACTTGAATTATGTAGATACTATATGTAATCTTTAAAACAGATTCATCACTCCCATGACTGACGCATATGTTTTTAACAAAATAGTTGTAATTAGATTCCATTTTAACATTTCTAAAACTAGAAAAATATGAACTTTAAAAATTATTATACATTAGAAACGCTTTATCTTTCATATTACATATTAATTACTAAATCTCAAACAGGGATTTGATAGATAGGTTTTATTAGATGGGACCATCATATATGCCTGCTTTTAATTGGAAATCTTCCCGTCATATTAGATACTCCTTTAAAAAGAGGATTCCTAGAAACACTTAAATAGAAGTAGTCCTTGCTATATATACTAGGGTTTATTTCTTACCAGTGAGGATCTCAGATATGACTTGATTCTGGCCTAGTATCCTGTTTATACTATGGTTTCTCAGCTGTGATGATGCATGAGCATAGCAGTAAGTTCATTTAAAACTATAGCTTACTATAGTTTACTCAGAGATCCCATGAAATTACTAACCAAAGGATAACAGCTTAAAAAATATTATCCTTTATAAACTGTGTTTTGTAATAAACAGAACACATTGTCTCTGTGGGAATTCACAAGTTAAAAGAAGCTGGGCATTTAGTACTTTTTATTTCTTTCAAAGTGAACGTATTTGAGCCATAAAATGTTTGGGCCTCTTTTTTTTCTTCTGAGATGTATTCAGAACTTGTTATCACAAAGCAAACAAGAGATCTTTCTGGTAAGTTTATTGAGTAACTCTCTCACATTCATACTGCAATGACAGAGGTGGGTGAGTGTGAAGGAAGTGTTGTGGTTTGCCAGCATCTGGTGTAGATGGCAGAGGTATCAGACAGTGAGGACAAAAGGGAACCCATCAGGGAGTCTGGAAAGGACTTGGACGAGGGTTCTGCATCCGATGCCAGGATGGGGCCAGGAACATCTGAGAGTGGGGTGCTGCCTTCGGAGCTTTCGGAATCTGGCAGCAACGAAGCAGAGGACCCCGGGGAGCCTGTTCCCAGTGCGCGTGTGCAGAGCTGCTAGAAGGTGAGAGCAGCTGAAGCAGCAGGGGCGACTCGGGAGTAAGGCTGGGAGGTGATTGCTCCTCCCATCAGGGATAAAAGCCAGCCCTCAGTGATGTGCTCTTTGCAGGAAGCAAAGAAGTTCATTAGATTCTGATTCCTCATTGAAGCCCTGGGAACTCTGGTTTGTCTTTGCTGGAATTTCTGTCAGTTTATATTCTAAGTAATTGAACTTCTGTTTCTTGACAGCCTTTTACAACCCTGAAAGATGTGAGCTTATTTCAGAGAATTGTGTCTAATGAGCTTTGGCTGGGAATGCAAGAAACTTCCAGCGTTGCATTAAAATAGGTTTGATTTTACACTCAGTTTGTGTTTCCTTAATTTGGACGAAGCCTGGGTCAGAAAAGGAAGAGCCTGAGGTCCTAAAGCAGGATATAAATCTCTAAATAAATAAATAGCAGAAGTAACATCTGTATTTTCCTATGCTGAAGAACAGGTAATAAAATATTTATCACTTGCAAAGTACTTCTGTGTATATTCAAAAACCTCATGAATGAACAAACGAACATTATATATTCTCTCAAAATCCTTACACCAATCATCTGAATTAGATCAACATTAATATATTCAGCCACAATCTGATGCCTTCTTTCACAATTCTGAGTTCCACAACTATATGACAGTAATTATCTTTTACTAAATATGAATTTGTTGCATTATTGCATGTTTTCTCCATAAATTTAACAAATTTGCGTCTAGAAAAATGCAAAGTAAGATTTGTTTATACAATCAGATTTACAAATGTTATGGGCTTTAGATTTATAAAATGTGTTAGCAGTAGTACAATCATTATCAAACATTAGATCATGGAAGATATTTGGTTTGCTCACCATCTATAAATATCAGAGAAAAAAAGCTGTATTGCAATAAATGACTTGAAAACCATAATTTACCACAAAAACATAAACTCTCAGTTTTAAATTTAGAACTTTTGCAAGCTTTTTAAAGCCTACACCTTAAAATTCTATACCTATTAGGAGAAAATTCAAAATAACCAAAGTTTTAAGCCTTTTCTCTCTTTTAATACAAGATATTTACTTTAAGAATTACACACACACACACACACACAAATGTTCCCCATAGATTTCTTATAATTTTAAATTGTACTAATGGAATAATGTAACACATACTTTTTGCTATGTCTTTACATTTCCTTTTAATTAAAAAAAGCTATCATTTCCAAAACAATAATTACACTATAATACTAAACACATTTACTCAAAAGATTAAATTAATTGTTACCGTATGTATTCTCAGTTAAGTGTGAACGGCAACCTTAATAAAACTGTATTTTTTATTTTATTTAACTGTAAAAAAAAGTATGTAAAAATCTTCTGATTTAAATCATATTTGAACAAGTTGAAAAGATAATGATTAAATCCTTAGTTTCTGTAGTGCAGATCTCAATCAATCAATGAATCTGATGACAGGTTAAGATCCATGAAATCTTACACAATAATATATATGTTGGTCTTTAAGTACCACTGTGCATTTGCTGTGAAAAGTTAAATGATATCAACCATATCACTGAAAATGTTGAGATTCAAATATTAAGGTCATTTCCTCTTATTTGATTGAAATATGGATGCCTATTTTCAAGCTTTGGTTCTACAAGTTATAATATCATCTTAATGAAACTTAATTACTACTTATAAATTGCTTTGCATAAAAAGTTAAGCTTGTACAAAAAAAATCCCTCTACATGTTGTGAAACTATATGATTTTAAAACCATGTCCAAAAGACAAATTCCAAGAAGAAAACTGATTGTAAGACATTTTCTTTGCACATGTATTTTCATCAATGTATTTAATATATTGATATACAAGTACATACTTGTATATTCACATTGATATTTCAATTAAAACACTGGTATAAAAGTATATTAAAAGTTATGGTTTTGATATTTATCATATACACTAAATATCAAAACAGTAACTTTAATGTATGGACAGATATATTCTTTTCTTATTCCCTCTGCAATTAACTACAGTACACTGCTCTGTTTTTGCAACTGCTTTTAAACATTAACTTTTCCAGATTATCTTGCTTAGGACCCTAAAAAGGAATTCCTTCTAAAGCTGCAGTCACCAATCTGAACATTTCCTTCCCAACTCAACTCCAATTCCAAAATGTTCCACCCCACACCAAAAAAAAAATAATTAAAAAAAATCCCTACTCATCATTTAATTCCAACTTCAGGAACCCCAGAAGTTGCTGCTCATCCCAGAATGGGGGGGGGGGAGGGGATAATAAATACCTACGTGACTACTTTTTGGTGGTGAGAGGGGTAGGGATTTTTCCATTTATAAACGTTAAAAGAGTTGTTTGTTGCTAAGCCTCACAAAAGCCCAGAGACGATTCTCGAGGAATTCGCTTTTCCTATCGCCCGCCCTGTAAAAAGCTTCCTCCTTCGCCCGCCTCACAAGAGGCAAGTCTGACTTGGCTTCAAAAAAAAAACAGAGAGAGAGGGAGGGAGAAAGGGGGGGGGTCAGAAATACACACACACACACACACACACACGCCTTCCAAGGGTGGGTTTTTGCGCCTCTTGCCTCCAAAAGCCTTGAAAGATACCGCTCGCCTGCTTTCGTAGTGAAGAACCCGAATATCCGCCTTCCGTCGTAACCAACAGACCTCGCTCTACACACACACACACAAACACACACCCCGAAACAGTTTCGTGCCCAGGACCCCGGCGGAGCCTCCGCGTAAACAGCCCAGCCCGCCCACCCCACCCCCACCCCCCCCCCCTACGCTTCTCCCCGGGCTGCGACTTTTGCAGGCCCCTCCGCAACCACAGGGCCCCTCTCCGGCCAGCCCCGGTCCGCGCTCCGCCGGGGACGGAGAAGCCTTCTCCTATAATCCCGAGGGACCGCCACCCACCCCCCACCCCACCCCAGGCTCTTCCCAGGCGGCTTCGGAAGGCTTCTCACCCGGTCCCAGCCCCGGCGGAGCTTTTCCCCCTTCGTCCCTTCCTTTTTCCCAGCCAGCCAACAGGGAAGTCCTGACTTACCTGTCATTACTTTCTACGCCATCTTGGATCCACTTGTCAACGTCCTCCCAAAGCATTGTGGGTAAAAAAGTGTCTTCTTTTCCTCCCCTTCTTCCCCCCCCTCCTCCCTCCTACCGCGCTTCACCGCCCCTTTCCTCGTCCCACCCACCCCTTCCCCCGCTCCCTCCCTCCTCTCCCCCTCGCGCGCCCCGGTCGGAGCGAAGGGAACACTTCAAGCGGGTGGAAAGTGGCGCCCGGATGAGTCCTTCTGTGGCGAAAGAGCGAAAGGCGGCGGGAGATCGGGTGGTTTGCGCCCCGAGCAGCGGTGGGAGGGGGGAGAAAAAAAAAAAAAGGACGGATGGATGGAAAGCAAGATGGTTGGTAGGCTGGGGAATCGGCGCTTTCTACCCGGTTTTTAAAACCACCGTTTGGGCGTTTTGCTGTCTTTTGGGCGGAAAGGGTTAATGGGTTTCGATGGACTCCCTGAGCTGCCTCGCGAGCAAAAAGGGGCTCAAAATCGATCTTGACCTCCCTTGCCGAATAGGGAGAGAGGTGCGCGTCCACACGATTACTAATGCATGCATACACTTATTTTTCCACACTGCAATCGATTCTGAGAAATTTGGGCTGAGTAGAAATTGCAACCATCTTGGCGATGGATTGATATAAATTGGAAAACGGCAGTTAAAGTCGTTCTGCCATCCGGAGGCTGACTTAGAAGTGGGGTTTCCCTCCCCCGCCTCTATTTATAAATTTTTATTGCACTGTGCTGCATCTGGGAGTTAAAAGTAATTCTTCTAGGCGATGGTACTAAAACGAGTTTTCATCGAGTGGTATATCAAATAATTCAGCTAAGTAGCAAATACAGGTAGTCCTCAACTTACAACTGTTCATTTAGAAGGGCCCTGAAAAAAAGTGACTTGTGACTATTATTCACAGTAAACGACCTTTGCACATGATCAATATTTGGAGCCTTGGCAGAGTTGGTTCATATTTTTGACAGTTGCAGTGTCCCAAGGTCATGGGATTACTTTGTGCGACTTTCTGATAAGCAAAGTCAACTGGGAAGCCAGATTCACTTAACGACCGGGTGACTAACTTACCAATTGCAGTGATTCATTTAACAACTGAGGCAATAAATGTTGTAAAATGGGGACTTGACAAATGTCTCCTTTAGCAACAGAAATTTTGGGCTCAATTGTGGTCGTAAGTTGAGGACCACCTGTATTTGGGTAGAAAGGGCTAATGGGTTCCGATTTGACTCCTGAGCAGCCTACCGAGCAAAAAGTGGTTTGCAGAGCTGCTCAAAATCAATCTTGACCTCCCTAGGAACAAGTAGAGATGTACACATTCATACAATTATTAATACATAAAATTATTTTTCCAAAATTAATCAATTCTGAGAAATTTGGACTGACTAGAAATTGCAACCATTTTGCAATTGATTCTTATAAATTGGAAATAGTAAAGTCGTCCTGCCATCCGGAGCCTGACTTAGATGTGAGGGTTTGGTGTTTTTTTTTTCTATTTATAAATTTGTATTGCACTGTGCTGCATCTAAAAGTTAAAAGTAGTTCTAGTTGATGGTATTAAAATGAATTTTCATTGAGTGATATATCAAATAATGCATCTTAGTAGCAAATGCCTGCCGCTCTGAATGACTAACCTCCAGCTATTTTTCCTTCAGCTTTCCAAGGATAACAAATTCTTAAAGGCAAAAATCATGTCAGACTTATCACTTAATCTCTTCAATGTGCAGTTTCCTGCAAGTTGATGCATTTGTTTACAGATACTTTTGCACAAATGTATAGCTTGTTTTTTTACATTTATGATGTTGCAGATCTAAAACCAAAAACAGTATCTGCGGTCATTTCTTTTTATTTTGTCTCATGATAAGCACTTTCCGAGGTTTCTGAAAAGGTTTCATTTCTTCTCATTTTCACCGATTTCTAAAACTGGTAGTACAGTTATTACTAAGAAGCCCTCAGTATCTGGAACAAATACAGGTAGTCCTCAACTTACAACTACAATTCAACCCACAATTTCTGTTGCTAAGCAAGGTAGTTAAGTGAGTTTTGCCCCATTTTACGACCTTTCTTGGCACAGATGTTAAGTGAACCACTAGTTTTTAAAACAATGGTTGTTAAGTGAATCTGGCTTCCCCATTGACTTTGCTTATCAGAAGGCTGCAAAAGATGATCACGTAACTCCAGGACACTGCAACCGTCATAAATACAAGCCAGTTGCCAAGCATCCAAATTTTGATCATGTGACATGAGGATGCTGCAATGGTCATCAGTCTGAAAAATGATCAAAGGTCAGTTTTTTCACTGTAGGTATTGAGTCTAAGCCATTAAGATCGCAGATATGTCATGACATCATTGTACAAATTACTTCAGATCACATCAATATTTGATCCTAGACCAGCATGTAAAACCCAAAAATCGCAGTTAATTAAGATAAAAGGAAAAATGCAATTATTTGAAAATATCTCAAAAAGATTAGAGTTAATACTACATCATATTGTGCAGTCTATAGAACAGTACTTGGCTGTGGTCAAGAAAATAAAATCAGATTGATCTAATCATAACTTCTTGAGATAAAACAAAGTGGAACGAGCCGGATATTTAGTAAAAAATGGGAATAATAATTTCTGGTGAGCAATACAGAATAATATATTTAGTGCAGTTGATTTATGATATTTGCATCAGTTGCCCTGCCATGACACCCCTTGTAGTAACTACTTTTGATTCTGGGTGTTGTTCAGTAATTCCAGTTGCATAAACATGTCTCAACATAGCTAATAAGGTCTGTGCTCCAGCTTGCCTGCCTGGGCTCTTGAGGACCTGCAGTTTACTACTGTCAAGATGAAAGGGTCCATCTGTAAGCAATTAGAAATTCCAAGGTTTCAGTAGTATAAACTTAACAAACATTTAATCTAGAGGCACTGGTTAATGATATTGTCCTTGGATTCAAGGGGGATAAAGATGATTAGTTGATTGCTTTGTGTTTCAGTAGATGGTGCAAACCTAAACAATTGCATTAATTCACGAATACCATGTTTAGTTAAACATGGGTTAATATATAATGCAAAGACAAACCCCAAAGTGCTCCTTTGGAGGACAAATGTACCTCATTTGATTTAATCATGGAGTCATGCATTTCATTAAGTCACAATATGATCTGACAGGGTTGGGCTTAAGTGTTGTGTGAATCCAGCCATTGTGACTTCTTAACAAAATCATGGCTTGGGTGCATGAACCTACTCCTTTATTTGAAGAGAAAGAAGAAAGAAAGAAAGAAAGAAAGAAAGAAAGAAAGAAAGAAAGAAAGAAAGAAAGAAAGAAAGAAAGAAAGAAAGAAAGAGAAAGAAAGAGAAAGAGCATGAGGAGAAAAAGGGGGAAAATTAATTTATTCACCCTCTCTTGGGAGGGGCTTTAAAGTTCACAGAAAGGATGCTGGAACTCAGGCAACTCCTGAGCTTTTGGTCTAGCACAGGGGTGTCAAACTGGATTTCTTCAAGGGCCAGATCAGCATTATAGTTCTCCACAGGCCGGCCGGGGGTGGGGAGACAGGACAGACACCTGCAGCGCCCTGCCGGCCAAAATGGGGCACCATGGGCCAGTCCTTTGCTATTTCCAGGCCAGCCCCGCAGGCTAGATTTAAGCATCCCATGGGCTGAATCTGGCCTGCGGGACTTGAGTTTGACACCCTAGCAGTTAAGGCACCAGACTAGACTAGAAACTGGGGGATGGTGAATTTTAGTCCCACTTTAGGCATGAAAGTTGGCTGGGTAACTTTGGGCCAGTCATTCTCTCTCAGTCCAGCCTCACAGGGTTGTTTTTGTGGGAAAAATAGGAAGAGGAGCAGAGGTGGGATTCAAATTTTTTTACTACCAGTTCTGTGGGCGTGGCTTGGTGGGCGTGGCAGGAGAAGGATACTGTAAAATCTCCAGCAGAAGTGGTATTTGCTGGTTCTTTGAACTACTCAAAATTTCCGCGACCGGTTCCCCAGAACTGGTCAGAACCTGCTGAACACCACCTCTGAAGAGGAGGTACCAAGAGTACAAGTACATTTTAGGCGAAACCTGAGAGGAATCTTGGAGTCCTAGTGGATGATCACTTAAACATGAACCAGCAGTGTGTGGCAGGAGCCAAAAAAGCTAATACAATCCTAGGGTGTATAAACAGAAGCATAGAATCAAAATCACGTGAAGTCGTTGTGATCTGTCAGCCACCAGACCCTCCAGCAGCTGAATCAGAGGAGGAGGAGGATGGGTGAGAGCTGTACCCCTACCTCTCAGGAAAAATATGATGGCAAAGGTGAGGGGTGTGACTAGCTCTGCCCAGTTCCATTGGAGATCAATAAAGCAGCTGTCAGGAACTTGCTTTTCCCTCTCTCCTACTATCTGACTTGAGTTGACTGCTTTACCAAAAGCCTGATAGGCTATAGGAACAAAAGCCAGAAATTGTGATTCAAGAAAGTCCACCACCAGGAGAAGGTCAGCCAAGACTGAATAGTTTTCAACTTACAATTTTTCAATATAGTGACCATTCAAAGTTACAATGGTCCTGAAAAAAGTGACGATAACTGTTCTGACCCAAGCCTCGTTCAAATCAAATAAACACAAAGTATATATAAAAGCAAACTTTTTTAATGCGTCTCTGTGAATTCTATTCATTCACAGCAAAGAGTCATTAAAACTAATTGTCCCAGATAAGAGCAAGCCCTTTCAAGGTTGTGAAAGGCTGCCAAGAACACAAGATTAATTGCAAGGAAATATCCAAAAACAAAAGTCTCTGAAAACAAAACAGACTAGACAAGACTTCCACAAGAACTTGGAGTTGAAATAACTTCTTTGCTTCCTGCAAAGAAGCCAACCCTGAAGGCTGGCTTGTATCCCTGATGGGAGGGGCCATCACCTTCCAGCCTTATTCCCGAGTCGCCCATGCTGCTTCAGCTACTCTTTCCTTTGAGCAGCCCTGGGCACATATGCATTAAGCACAGGCTCCCTGGGGTCTTATTCACCACTGCTGTCAGACTCCATGACCTCCAAAGGCAGCACCCCACTCTCCGATAGTCCTGGCCCCATCCCTGCATCACACACAGGTCCCTCATCCAAGTCCTCGCTCTCAGAGACCGCTGCCATCTGCACCTGTTGCCAGCGAACCACAACAATACAGTTCTTCCCACAGCCATTGCAGCATTCCCGTGGTCATATGATCAAAATGTGAACGCTTGGCAACTGGTTCGTGTTTATGATGGTTGCAATGTCTCGGGGTCGCATGTTCACCTTTTGCATCCTTCTGACAAGCAAAGTCAATGGGGAAGCCACATTCACATTACAACCATGTTAGTAATTTAACAACTGCAGTGATTCATTTAAGTGGCAAGAAAGATCATAAAATGGTCTTAACAACTGTCTTGCTTAGCAACAGAAGTTTTCGTCATAAGTTGAAGACTACCTGCAAACAGAAATATCAATACATTTCTAACCACTTCTTTGTAGCTTGGGAGAACTGATTTTCTCCTTTCCTGTTTACTGTGTATCTTTCTTTGCAGTTTTTAAGCAGGTCCCATCCTTCTGATTTTAATGACAGTAAGGTACTTTGAGTGACAATAATGATCTCTAGACAAAGTGTGTTAAACTGCATTGGACCCCATCAATAAATGATAATGATGAGAATGGTGTGGAAATCCAATTATTAAATAAACGTTGAGGGGAAAAAATCCACCTTCAAAACTTTGGCTTTGGCTAAACTTTTTTTTAATTATTTCAGTGGTTAACATTTGAATCTAAAACAGAAACAATCCAAATTGTGACGGATGCCAATCAACTGCTACTGCAATAGCTTTTCTTCCTCTGCCAACTTCTTAGGTTGAAATGGTCTTCAAACAGACCTATACTGAAACCCTGAAAATTGACGTACTGTATTGTACTTTTATGGTACACAAGTTTTTATTCTGAAGAATGTATGAATTTACTTATGAAGCTTGACCGCAGGGAGACAGATCTGAAAGTTAAATTTATTTTATGTTGAATTTCTCTATATATTTTGCAAGGTAACTGGTCAGATAAAATAAATCACAATTTCCATCATAGAAACTGTAGGTAATTAAATAACACTGCATAGGCACTGTGGTGCCTGCATGCAACACATTTCATTCCTGGCACAATTTCCATGTTTGCTGGATGCCCTAGTTTCCTATCTCTAGGTCAGAGGGAAGAAATGGCTAAGTCATACATCAAGTTGGGGTCAAGATAAGTAAACTAATAACAAACCTTGGATATGGTAGGGGCAGGATGAACTCTGCCCTACTTTGCAGAAGTTTTGAGTTTCAAAAGATGACTAATGCAGTTTGAGCACTACTGACCTGAAGAGGTATGTCACAGAGATGCAGCCTATAAGACTATGGAACTGATCCAGGCCAAAATATTGGGAGAATAACATATTTTGCATTTGATACAAATTGAAAATCAGCATAGCTCTGCAATTATTTTCTACAGTGACTCACAACTATGCAAATTGCTCTTACATTACTGTATTCTATAAGTGTAATTTGTAATTCTCAGAGCCAAAGAAAATATACTCTATACCAGGACATATGAAAATTAGAGCTTTTTACAATCCATCTGAAAGATCAAGTATGCCATTTCCTGTGAGCGCCATGGAGAACTGATAGCCTGCTGGGAGCAGGACTGCATTTGCAAGGAGAATCATGGCTGGATATCAAAATCTGGAGGAAGGAGAGATCATTGAGATTATGACTCTGGACAGTTGCTCGTCCTGAGTAGACCACAGAAACTGCCATGCTTTAGACTGATAAGGATCATTTATTTATTTGTATCCTGTCTTTAGTCAGGACAATGGCTCAGCGGTTAAGACGCTGGGCTTGTCAGCTGGAAAGCCGACAGCCCAGGTTTGCGACGGGGTGAGCTCATGTTTCTTGCCCTAGCTCAGTGGTGGCTAACCTTTTTGGGTTCCTGTGCCAAAAATTGTGCGCACGCGCACTTGTGTGCCAGCACCCAGAAGGCAATGCGTGCGCAATCCCCTGCCCTCTTACCTGCACTGCACCTCCCAGCTTATTTTTGGCCTGCTTGAGACCTTTTTCAGCCTCCCAGAGACTTGAGGAAAGCCTTTGCAGGCTGAAAAATAGGGCTGTTTAGTCACTTCTGGTATTTCTGGAAATACAGGAAGTGATGAAACGAGCCTATTTTTCAAGCTGCAGAGGCTTTCCTCAAGTCTCTGGGAGGCCAAAAAAGGCCTCAAACCAGCCAAAAATCAGCTGGGAGGCACATGCATGTGCAGTGAGGTAAGTTTGTCTGTGGCTCGCATGCCGGCACAAATGGCTCCGCGTGCCACCTCTGGCACACGTGCCATAGGTTCGCCATCACAGTAGTTTGAAAGCACGCATATGCGAGTGGATAAATAGGTCCTGCTTCAGCAGGAAATGTTTATTGTGTTTTGTACTTTCACGCTGGCTATGTAATGGAAGTATCTCAGACAATGCAGGCTCCCTCAGCTGAGAATCGGAGATGAACATTGCCCCAAGTCGGTAACAACTGGAAAGGAAAACCTTTAAACCTTAAATTCTCCCTTTATTATTTTTACAAATAGCTCAAGGTGGTAATCATATCCAACACACCTTCCTCCTATTTTCTCCCACAACAAGGGAGGTTGGGTTGAGAGAGAGTGACTGGCTCAAAATCTCCCAACTGGCTAAAGCAGAACTTGAATTCGCTGTTTCCTGCTTTCTAGCCTGGTGCCTTAGTGACTAGACCAAATTTACTATATTCATCAGTGAGTCTCCTTATCCTTAAGAGGAAGATGGTATAAATTTGATTTTAAAACTTTTGGAAACATGTAATTTTTGGATGATGCATATGGATTTTTACAATGGATTAATGGTCCAGATTGATTTAGAATTATAGCTTTGAATTAATTAGAAGAAATGTTCCCTTGGGAAATAGTGATTGTTTTGGATCTTCTTATAAGGGGACCTTGAAAATTAGATGCTAGGGAGCTAGAGGTTAAAGAAAAGACTGGAGTAGAAATGAGTATTTGTCCGCCAAATTCCTTGGTAAGATGTATGGACAGAGTTACAGAACAAGTTGCAGTGAATAACTGTGAAATTATTTTGAAGGGGGACTTAAATGCATTAAGCAATGAGGATAGGGAAAAAGATAGGGAAACACAAATTGAGGCAATCAATAATTTATTTCCTAAAAAAGAGATGTATAAACATTGAACCAGGAAACCGATTTGTGTTTTTTTTTAAACTGGATATACAAGAGTTCAGTGAAGTCCTGAAGGATTTTATTAGAAGTGACAAACAAGGTATATACATAAATTTGTAAAAAAAAAAAAAAAAAAACATAGGAAAGGAATACAAGGTTGCCTACTTCTGTCAGGGCTAAATAAAAAATATTTATAACTGGTTGCCCTTATTGGATTTTTGCTGACAAAAGAACAACTGACATTTAGATTATATTGCTTAAGGGATGAACTACTGAGTGAAGAGAGATTATGTTGAATTTAAGAGATGGCAATAAACCATTAAAATTATCTTGGTAGGATGAAGGGAGAAGTTTTTTCACTTTTTTCCTTTTTTGAATTTGTTTTTATTTTTATAGGATTTTCTTTGTAATTCAGGTTTGTTTCTATTCTTTTCATTAATAATTCTTAATAAAATTATTTAAAAAATAAATCAAGTATGGACTTGTGAACTTTCCAAATTTCAGTTTGATCTATGTCTACTATTCATTGTTCCTTGAATACAAGTCAGGAGTTCAGAAGGATCTCTGGATCATGAACTGATTGTCCTCTTTCCCACACCTTTTCCCAGCATTATGGGTTGTTCAAGAGATCTAGGCCTTTGTATAATATCTCCAGATTTTAATTTGAACCCAGTTGGTCAGAACAGAAACAAACATAAGGCTAATGTGAGAGCCGTGGTGGCGCAGTGGTGAAAATGCAATACTGCAGGCTACTTCTGTTGACTTCCAGCTGCCTGCAATTTGGCAGTTCAAATCTCACCAGGCTCAAGGTTGACTAAGCCTTCTATCCTTCTGAGGTCAGTAAAATGAGGACCAAGATTGTTGGGGGCAATATGCTGACTCTATAAACTGCTTAGAGAGGGCTGTAAAGCACTGTGAAGCGGTATATAACACTAAGTGCTATTGCTAATTCAGTCTCCTGTCTCAGGCCTTGGCTCAATTGCCGATTTACTCACAGTGTGAGAATACACATCTTGTTTAATGATAGTGTGGATAACTAGTTCAAGCTAAAGAAATTTTGGAAATTTAGGAAAGGCGTTTGCAGTGAACTGCTGTTGCCTAGGACAGTATATTGAGTATTAATTTCATCATGCTTATTCCTTGAATAAAAACTAGAAAGTTTTACATTAGAATGCACAGCAACTTTCTCCACCTCTTAATTACAAATCACGTTTTGATTGAAGAATAAATTAGTTTCTTTTTGCAGAGAAAGATTGCTCCTTGTTTGATATTAAAGTTCATATATTTCACAATGCGCAATTACTCCAGTTATTGTTTTGATAAGGGGAAAGCAGACAACAAATTGCCTAGAGTTTCCTTTGATGCCATAAAATGAGTCCTGTAATATTGATTTATTATCGGGCTGCAAGCTATTCAGGTTGGACCAATGGTTAATTGATGCTCAGTACTTTAGTTTTGTTAATGTCAGGAAAATAATTACTCAGTTAAGTTGAGAAGCGAAGTATATTTCCCTTGGGGCTGAAGGGATCTTGGGAAAGTAGTTCATCACCACTCCTAATTATATTATTTGACCTATAACAGGGATTAAGGCACCTGTGAGCTATGAGCCAACTGCAATCCTCAAGCCTCCCCCACCCCCTTTAAGCATTCTGAATTTTAGAAGCAAACTAACAAGAGCTTCCCAACTTACCATGGAAGAAAAAAATTAATAAAATAGAATTTATGTTTTTACCGCTAATTTGATAACATATATAGCCTTTGGAGCTAAAAGAACATTGTCTTTCATACTACAGAATTATTCTTACTCTTGCTTTTGGTTTTTGTTACAAGTTATGTTGATCTTCTCAGTGGGTGCAGAATAGCTAGAACAGGTTCAGGCAAAGGCAGCTAAAATATCATTGAGAAATTGAATGAATTGTGAATGTTTAGCCTTGAGAAAACAGAGGGCTATGAGCGCATTCTTTCAAAATGTTGAAAAAACAAAGAATAAAGGATTTAAATAATAAAACAAATATCAGTTAAATATTTGACAACTCTTGCTAATAGCAAGTCTTAGCACTGGAATCAGTTGCCCAGGGTTGAAGCTGAGACTATCCTAGTACAATGATTTGGACAGAGATTTAGACTTGCAGGACCAAATCACCCTTCCACTTGATGCTAGTATTTAGATATAGTTAAAGGTAGAGTTTTGATGTATCAGAGATATAAATTAAGATCACTAAGTATAGGGGAACATATTACAGGTTTAGGGAGGTTGTAATGTGTAAGTTTTATTTGCCTCATACTCTCTTTACCTTTTAGAAACTACAGAATGCATAAAGTTCTCCAGTTCACTTCAGGAAATGTCCTTAGATAAGATGTAAACATGTATACACACTTCCCTTAGACATCGTTCGATTAAAAGTGACATGATACTCTAGAAAGTATACATACCCAAACCTTGAATCATGTTTCAAAATCAGTACTCTGAATTGCTAACAAAGTAAACACAGCCAACATTGTGCCCATTAAATGTTTTGAAAGACAACTAGCACAACTCTCCCACAATACAACTTATGACTCAGAATGGTAAGAGAGGTGGTCTAAAACATTCAGTGGGCACCAGGTTATTTTTTTAAACACTTATAATGAATACTATATTTATACTGTTATTTAAGCAAAATTTGTGGTTTTCATATGTACACCTAATAAATCATCCTAATAGATGTTATGATTTATTTCTCACAACATATTAAGCCATAATGCAGTTTATTTAATTTTGGCTCAAGTTACATGAATCCAGCCATTTTATTTTACAAACCATTGTTTATGGTTTAGTATGTTCTGCAAATCCAACCATTTGTCATTTACCAAATCTCAATTAACCAAACCATGGTTTAGGTCATCAGGTGACCTAATCTTACCAAAGTACTGTGTAAAGAAGTAGCAATTGTCTAGAAGCATTAAGTGGCAGTCAGTTGTAAATCTAATATTTTTTTAAATTCAAGCACAACAGAATTGCATGGAATTACCACAACATAGACTCCTATTCCTTATTAAAATTATATCTCAAGTAGACACCCTAAAAATTTACTCTTGCTCAGACAAATCAGTGCATGCAGTCTGATTTATCTCATTCTAGATTAATATAATAAACATTCAACACATTATCTGATACTGTAATCCCAATCACTCCAAAAGGTTTGTAGTGGTATACACTGAGAATGATATTCTGCTGGTGGATCAAAGTAAAATACTTATTTTTTTTATCTATTTGAAAAAATATTGTGTGGGGTAGTTGCAATTGCTGAACGTTTCAGAGCACAACATTTGCTATTTTTTAAAAAAAAGCATATAACCTTGCTTTTCAAATTAGTTTTTGTCTCCTTTTTTCATCAAAATTATACTTAATACACCATTCCTCTCTTCTGAATTTTATTCCACTGCATTGGAAATGGAAATGAGTTTGAATCTTGTTAGTTAAAGATGGAACTTCAATGGGATTTCATCAGCTCCTGAAGAAAAAGGATTTGCATGTTAATACACCATTCCAGTCTGACTCATGCGGATTAAGTTGTCATAATGCACACGTTAGCTGCTTCCCACAGGAAAACGTGAAGGCAAGAATCACTATTCTTACTAAGGCTACCTATACAGCGATATTTGTCTGGTTTGCAATCAACAGCAATTGATTGTATCCTTCTTTTTGGATACAATTTCCATTAAACAATCTTTAAACCAGCTTTATATATTATAGAAAATATACAGCCCATGCAAGACATCATTAATGACTTGCCACTTAAGACCAGTTTCACTTACAATTAAATCAGTTCTAATTCAAGGCTTATTAGGGAAAGAGATAAAAGTGAAATACTATACCTACCAGCTTATTTCAGTAAGTTGTGACTTTCCCACCATGGTTTCAAATGTATTGTATACAGGAATCATACAGATGGGGGCTTCAAAACAGGAGTTTTTTCAGTTTGTTAAGTTTGTAATTAGGAAAGTATCTTGCTGGAGTGGATGCTAACTTTCACCTAGATCACACAGCACATAGATAATGCAGTTGGTTTAATTGATATGTTCTGGGATCCCAGCCACAAGAATTTTAAAATTACAGTGCAGACATGGCCCATTTTGGTTTATTCAGCAAACTTTGATTAAGCAATGACGTAGTGGAATGCACATCTCTGGTGAGTGTTTAAAATGATCTCTAGAACAGAATGGGGCAACTTGGCACGGCCAGCTTGTCACAGCCAACCCACTGAGGGACAACTTGCTGCAGAACAATTCAACAATTTAAAATAATTTTGTCATTCACATTTCATTTTGTCCCTTCTTTTGCATCTTTTCCTTAATGTTTCACCATTTCTTTGATATTAGTGTAACTCTTGTCCCATGGTGAGTTAGCCACGGCGAGTTGTCCTGCAAGTTGGTCACAGCGAGTTAGATGTGGTAAGTTGGCTGCATCGAGTTGTCCTAGACCCCTCTAGAAAAGGTAAAAGGAATCACATGGAAAATAAAATATATTTATCCTGTAAGTTGAATGTCATATAAAGAGCACGGAAAAACCATTGTTATGGTAGATAGAAGCTCAGGAGAATTTAGGATTGTGTTATAGAAGAGGGCAATTGGCGTTTGTTCAAATCCACAGAACTAAATGAAGAGTGGGCAGACGATTCGTTTTTTTGCCACTGATTTTTTTTTCAAAGTGTTGTAAGTAAAGAACAATGGCACAAGAATCTAGGGGAGGGATGTCAAACTGGATTTCTTTGAGGGACAGATCAGCATTGTAGTTCTCCTCTGTGGGACGGGGAAGCAGGGGGGAGGCGGGAAAGACACCTCCTGCAGGAATTTGCTGGCCAAAATGGGGTTTTGGGGGAGGTCATTTTTGGATTCCACGGTCTCCTGCAGCACTCTGCCGTCCAAAAATGGGCCACATGTAGACCCTGCGAGGCTCCTGCACAGCCCATTTTCAGCCTCCAGCAGCACTCTGCCAACCAAAAAATGGGCCATACAGAGGCACCCCCGCACTGCCCGGTTTTTGCAGAGTGCTGCTGGAAATCAGGGAGGCCAAAAATGGGCCACAGCCAGTTCTTTGATATTTCCAGGCCAGCCTGCGGGTCTCGAGTTTGACACTCCTGATCTAGGGGAAGTTATCTAAAAATCAGGTAGTGGGGAACCTTCTATAATCTTTGTAGGCAGTGAACAAAATTTTGCAATGCAGCAAAGGCAACAGAGTTCAGTTGACATTGACCTTTTAACAAGGATAAGAAATTAATCTCTCAATGTCGCACACCTTAATAGTAATGAGAATCAAGCACGGTTTTAGATACTCCCTGGGCTCATATCATGACATGAGGTAGCACAATATAGCCACACATAATATGCTGGACAAGCACTTTATGGTCAAGTATTGCATCTTCTGGTCCTTTGTTACATTAATAAGACATTACATGCAATACATAACACTTAAAGGTTAAACTTTACATGGCCAAGATTGGGATGGCTGCCTTCTTCTAGGAAAGTATCCACTGCCTTTTGCTAATCTACTCAAAGACCTTCCCTATATCAAAGACTGAGGGGAGTTGGGGGAGAATATTCAGAAATATCACTTTCCATCCTCCTCTTCTACAGGCATTTCTCTCTAAACCAAACCATTAACTGAGGTCCAGGGTTTAAAACTCTGATCACGAGATCGCTGAAAGCTCTGTGTGAACTCACTTCAAATTTCTGATAGAAAAACATCACATACAACTATCAACAATTCTTATATGGAATAGTGAATCTCAGAATGAACCTGAACAAAATTTGCCTGTACAAGCAACTGTTCTATTTACATACCATGCAAAATGGAACAAAACATGTAACATAAACATCTATTTTTGTTTGTTTATATAGGCTATGATCCAATGTTGGATCGATTTGTTCTTTAGAATAGCAGAGCCCACCCCTTACTTCATGCCACATCACAATCTCTGTGAAAATTTGTGAATATATAAAGGAATACAATTTTTAAAAATGCAAGCTCAAAGCATTAACCTCAATGCACCCAAGGCACTTACCTATGCACGCTTTGTATTGTTTTAAGTGCCATTTTTAAAACATGTTTATTTGGAAACAACCTGTGGCAGTATCTCAACATGGCTCATAATTAATCAACCAATCAATAGCAGCATTTAGCACTCTGCAGGCCTGTACATTTAAAATTTGACCTTCAAGTTTATGAGCCAAAACTTAAATGGCTATTTACCAGTTGAATGCAAGGTTAGAAAACCAGTTTGACTTATTTACATTCTGCTTTCAGTTTAGATCTTAAGGTTACTTGAAACAGCGTAGATAATTTCCTTCATCAAGACATAATGAAGTATCAGTAATGCTTTAGACTTTTTTGGGAAACTGTGTTAACGTACCTAGCTAAATGTAAGTGAAAAGCATCGATGTATAAAAACATACAAAACAGCTACAACTTAATTCCATGCTATTCTTGATCTGCTATAAACCTACCATACTTTAACATAGGAGAGAAATTAACTTGTTTCATGCTTGAACTTTCAGTCTAGGAGAATCAACATTAAATAAACACTTTGTCACATTTCTTTATAAAAGAATGTATTACAACATATATCTAACAGTGTAAAAAGATATGCAAATCAGACAAATCCAGGATGAATTGGGATAAATCAAAGGCCATTTCCATTACACAAGCGGTACAATTTTATTTTTCCCCATCAATTGCAGCAAAAAAAAATGTTATAAACCAAATCAATAATCAAAGGAACTTAATTGTCAACAATTCTTCAAGAGTGATTATGTTCTAAGTTTCATCTGGAAGGGAGAGATGAAAAAATATACAGTGGGATAAAGTCTCTATGGCCAATTCAATGCCTCTCTAAAGCATTAAGGCTACTGAGGCACCTTATTGCAAGTTATGTATCATCTCCTCTTTGGCAATGAGGTGTGTAGTTTTGTTAACTAGAGCCATCAGCGAATTGAGCTTGTGAGACCAGTCATTGAGTAAGTTATTTGGGTCCTTGGGTCTCTGAAAGTTGATAATTCCTGCCAGCCTATCAACTTTTGCAAAGATGGTCTTATTCACCACTAAGTTGGACAAAAATTCTTCAGATTCCTGTAAAGCAAATAAATGAGAGAATCAGGTAGTCAAACTAACAAACTATTTTGAATGAAATTTCATTGTTTCACAGTATTACGTACAGTTATCCAAACTCTGAAGAAATGAGTATACAGTTAGTCAACTTATGAGCCCAAAATTTCCATTGTTAAGTGAAGCATTTGCTACGTGAGTTTTGCCCCATTTTACAACTTTTCTTGCCACAATGGTTAAGTGAATCACTGAAGTTGATAAATCAGTTACCCGACTGTTAAGTGAATCTGGCTTTGCTTGTCAGAAGGTCTCAAAAGGTCAAAATCACACGACCCTGGGACACATCAACGGTCATAAGTATGAACCAGTTGCCAAGCATCTGAATTTTTGATCACATGACCATGGAGATGCTACTTAGGTCGTAACTGTAAAAAATGGTCATAAGTCAACCTTTTTCAGTGCTGTTGTAAATTTGAATGGTCCCTAAATGAACTGTTGTAAGTGAAGGACTACCTGTAAATGCACATACATACTTCCAAGGAAATGTACTTAAGAAACGTTTATATTTGGCTGGCATAAGTGGTTCAGCACTGAAACTTTGATTGCGCAGGTAGTCCTTCACTTATGATCACAATTGGTTCCTGAATCGCAATTGAGTGAAGCAGCTGCTAAGCGAGATGCCCCATCGCCACTTTGCTCATCATTCAGCTGCAATCCTGCATCTCCTAGCTGTGTTTAAGTGACTTTGGGGGGGAGAAACGCCACAATTATAAATCTAAGTGCTATTGCTATCATTCTCATGATAGTTCTCCCTGGTGGGGTGCAGAGAAGGCCCAGGCCTCTTGGATGTGTATGTGGGGTGGCCCTTTCCCCAGAAATGAAAATGGTAGCAAATGCCATTGTTCTGGAAGGTTCAGAGAGCTGGCTTTCACTATGGAAGGTGGTAACAATGGCATTCACTAAAATGTTAGTGAATGCCAATGTTCTGACTCAGGTTCCCCTCCAGCAGAGTAGAGATGATATTTACTAAAAGATGCATGTTCTGAAAGGCTTGCTATCTTTTTTGTTAGATTTGAGGTCTATTCCCCTACACGTGGGAGAATTTTCCCTCCCTACACGGGGAGGTGAGGGGAAATCCCTTAGCATTCTGGGGAAACAAACCTCAAATCCAATTTCCCTTCTGCTTGCAACATTTTCTGCTGGATTCTCCGATGATTTTCTGGGAAAGCTGGCAGAGATTATTTCAAATGCAATCACATGATTGCAGGGCACTTGGCAACAGGGCAGTAATGTCAACAGGCTGCCAAGGATCTGAAATGCAATCATGTGTCCAGTAAAGGCTGGCATGACATTTTATAAGCTAGGAAGCACCGGTTCTGAGGTTGTTGTGACTGCCAACCACTGTTAAAATGACCAGCCATATGTAGAGGATTACGTGTATTCAACCACATTCAACCAATCTTAATATATAAATTAGCTGATCAATATGTCAAATTAATCTTGCATGAGGCAACACAAATCTGTAACTAATAAACTGTATGTGTAGCAGAGTCCTAGTGGGTGTAGTGGTTGGAATGCAGTATTGCAGGCTGACTCTGCCCACTTGCCAGGAGTTCAATTCTGAGCAGCTCAAGGTTGACTCAACCTTCCATCCTTCTAAGGTCATAAAATGAGGACTCAGATTGTTGGGGGCAATATGCTCATTTTGTAAACCACTCAGAGAGGGCTGTAAAGAACTATGAAGCGGTATATAAGTCTAAATGCTATTGCTATTCTGGAAGTGTCTTCCAGAATTCCATGTAACTATGATGGCTACAAAAGGAACACAAAAATTATCTACAATCCTAGCCTTCCATCTGAACACCTCAGGTAGCAAAAGCACAGCTCAGCAGAAGCCGATTCATTTGGGTAAAGATTTAAATGTATGGAACCCATTAAAAAACCTAGCCTTCAACAGTTCAGATACCCACAACTGTTTTGACTAACCTAGAAGCTACAAACTTGAACAATGACCATTCTCAAAATTGCACTTCAACTCCAAAATCTTTCCCAGGCCCAAAATTGGGAATGCTAAGTGCCGTTTGGTTGCAGCAAGACCAAAATATTTGAATAACGGCAACATGGGGAGGCAGGTGGGAACGAATTGGATACTGCTGCATAAAAACATCTGAAGCAGTCTAAAAGAAGCTCTACCTAACTGGACACTCTTTCTACGGCCCCTTTAAAGAAGGTATGTGTTGGATGCGCCTACTTTAAGGTACTGACAACATCCCCAGATGAAGGGGGATAACAGGATTAGCAATTACAATTAGTTTTTTAATTGGCCTATCATTGGTAATGCTAAGAAATTACATCTTAAAAATGTTTCTTTCTGTTCTGCATACTTTTTACAATATTATATTTACACAGGAAATATAAAAAGTATATTTCATCAATTGGCAAACCACTTTTAAAAGATCTCCCTCCCAAAACTGCAGAGACTAGTCACAGCAATTGTCAGCAATTGTCAACATTAATTCAGACACTAACCCAGCCCCCTCCCTCCAGGATTTGGAACAAATGTATGTAAATTTTGTCAGATAGAAGTTCACCTATAAATAAGTCCAGAGTAGTATGTGCAGGAGCAGAATCTCAATGAGATTTACTGATTCTACTACTAAATTAAATGTACATCACCACGGAAATCGGTTTTTAAAAGCTCCAAAAATACTACCCGTGCTCTTTTTTTCAACCGTGTCGTACATTTTCTCTCATGTGAAAGCCATAAGCAATCTCAAGCACCACTTACATCAACTGATAAATCCAAAAGTTGTGCCATTCTCTTCATAGTAATTCTGGTATAATATTTTGCCATTATTCTAATATTCTAAAGAAAACAAAATCAGAATAGGCCCTTGTTAGGTATTAATTGAAATAATTTCCCAAAATATAAAAGGAAATCTTGCAATGGATTCAAGCATTTGCTTGTGTTTCAAATACTTATTAAGAAAAAGTTAAATAATTTATTCAGTTCATTATGTAGGAAACATAAGATATTCTCAGATACAATTATAATGTATAGCAAACAAGTTGCTGGAAGGAATTAGCAGTGAATTACATTTTAAAGACAACATTTTTCCATATTCCTCTCTTTATCGAAGTTTATTTATATGGAACACTGCCACACTATTCAATTTATATTCCTATATTCCAACTAAAACAAAGATGTGTATCTGTCAAAAATAACTTCTCAAATAGTTTGGCAATAAGCATTGTCAGTCCCACTGACAAAAGTTTGAATGAAAAGGACTGGTATTAATGACGAAGGGCTAAAAAAACAGAATTGACTTACATGTTCCACTACTCTGTTTTTTAAATCTTTCCATCTTTTTTCACCTTCTTCTGTGTAGCCAAATACATCTGTTGCAGGACTTTCGAGGGATCCTTCCCTCAATTCTTTCCCATAATCCTCCACAAGATTAGTCCAGCGCATCAATTCCATCGTAGTAAACAGTTTTAAAAGATCTCTGTTTAAAAAAAGAAAGTATCTCTGTAAATGGCCAAATCATCTCCATGTCCATCAGAACACAGCATCTTCTAAAAGAATTCTGCCAGTGCTACCAGTGCATTAATCTACCTTACTTGCTTTATTAGATATGTGCAATTGCATGAATACATTAGAAACAAAACTATTAATTTAAAAGAGTACACCAGCATCACTATACATATCAGTATGCACACAGCTATTTACCAAAAATTCTTTACAAATATGCATCAAGGATACTAATAGACTTTCAGTTTAACATATATACAAATACAAACTTGGGAGCAGAAATCGATAACTTACATGCACACCAACATCACAAGTATCATTTTACGTTCTATAAACGGAGTAATTCATATATGTTCAATACATATCTTAGCCATCTCCTGACCAACGACACATTATGATTATTATATGAAATTCTACAAGAAACATATTCTGCAAATTAGCATTTGTGGTGATGT
Source organism: Notechis scutatus (assembly GCF_049901735.1). Lineage (NCBI taxonomy): Eukaryota > Metazoa > Chordata > Lepidosauria > Squamata > Elapidae > Notechis > Notechis scutatus. Next base: position 125,468,188 of record NC_142010.1, read on the forward strand.
CATTCCCAAATGTATTCTTAAATTTAAAAAAAAATAGAAGCCACATACTTATATTTGGGGATGTCTTCTAGTTTTTTATCACTGCTTATTCTGTGCACCAAGTCAGACTGTTCATTATCATAAGGGGATAGGATGACATACAACACAACACTCTTCAATGCCTGTTTCAGAGAAAGAGAAAGAAACCGATCATATCAAAATAAACAACTTTATTTGGAATAAGAAGCTGATTTTTTTTAATGTACCAGTTTGGAATCAAATTCGGAATTACAAGTTTGGAGAGCTGAAAGGAACCAAACTAACCATCAATTCTATATACAAAATGAAGAAATTCATTGAAAACAATTTAAAGCTTTCTTGCTAGGCTAAAATTCTTTATTTTAAAGAAGATATAAGTGGAATTAGTGGGATTCCCATATAAGTGGAATTAGTGGGATTCCCATATATGTACCTGAAAGCATTTTCAAAACCTTGGAACATTGTTCCATAAATTTGTGTGGAGTTTTCAATTCCTAAGATACCTTTGACAAGTAAGCAAATAGGAACTCTGGTTTCCTGCATCTTAAATAATGTGTATGTATTTTGATCAGTAGCAAATTTTCGATAACATCACTTCAAATAATTTTTTCTGCCTGGGCCCTTTCAGAATTTTCACACATAACATTTTTAACTATTTGAGGGGTTTGGTTTTAAAATCTAACTTCTTTCCTATCAGTATTTTACTATCACATATACCTACTAACTTTTCATGCCCCTACATCAGAGGTATGAAACTCAAGGTCTGTTGGCTGGATCCGACCTGCAGGGTGCTTAAATCTGGCCCGCGGGGCTGGTCTGGAAATATCAAAAGACCAGCCCACGGTGCCTCTACTGGCCAAAAAACGGTGCCTCCCCGGCCTCCAGCAGCACTCTGCCAGCCAAAAACGGGCTGCACACAGCCCATTTTTGGCCGGCAGAGTGCTGCTGGAGGCCGAAAATGGGCTTTGGGGGGCCTCCATGTGGCCCTTTTTGGCCAGCAGAATGTCCCATCTCTCCCCCTCCCCATTCCTGCCGTCCAATGGAGGAGAATTACAATGCTGATCCGGCCCTCAAAGAAATCCAGTTGGACATCCCTGCCCTACATGCATGAGAATCAAGATTGTTTTAGATTCCTACTACAGTAGCTTGACTACATGGCCAGAGCAAATGTATACAAGGTGGAATGAGAGATGAGCATCCATGGAGAATCCTGCACTTATGAAGGTCACTCATCAAAGGTTCTACCCAATTCTAGTTATCATAAACAGAACGTGGAAAAATCTGCATTGTTTAAGTTATTTAAGCAGGGTCAGGTTAGAATGAGCTCTCTGCTCAGTGTTTCCTCTGGCAATGCAATAGAGGCCTGTATAACTGGGTCTCCAGTGTACCCATATGATTAAAAAGACGTTGCAAAACAAAGTCCAGTGGTCCTCAACCTTTGCGGCTTGATGGGAGAGAGGGGAACTGAGCCACGAGTGGTGGGTGTGCGCATACACGCATGCAGCCTTTGCACAAGTGGTCAGCTGGCGCATGCACATGTAGCCCTTGGTCAAGAAGTGGTCTGAATGCCCACCAGCCACTCATGCAGCCCAATTCTGCATAGGCCACAGCCTGATAGTGGGCCGTGGCTCAGAGGTTGGGGGGCATTTTAGAGTTCTAAAATGTAGAACTCTAACTACATTTTATTTAATAAAGAAAGTAACTTTGAAGATGTTATAGAAACAACAAAATGCTATTTCAAGAAAAGTACATGGAATATAAATCACTTTTCCCTCTAAAATATTGATAATGGGAAAACGATAACTTTGACTTTCATTGCCCTAAAAATTAAATGCGTACCTTCATAAAGGCAGCATTTGCTTACACAGACATTAACAGCTTATAATCCATTTTCCTCTTCTTTTTACCTGTTGCCATTTTTCACCTTCAGCCTGGATGCAGGGTGTATCATAAATAGCTCTATAGTGTTTACAAATGGAAAGATAAGAACCTTCATGCTGATCCAACTGAATCATTAAATTGTAGTATTTCAATTTTAGTTTCTGAAACGTCAAATAACATTGGGTTAGGAGAGACACATTAAGCATACACATCTGTCACTTCCCCAGCAGAGGACTATTTAAGATGTCTGAATTACACCCCATAAACCAGCAAATCAAAAGTTTTCTACGACCAGACGTACTTCGGTATTTTCTTCCTGGAAAAATTTGGTGTTAATTTTTTTGCTTATAATTTGAGTTCGAATGTAGTCCTTTACAGCCAGACAAAGCCTCATCTGTTCCAAGATGAATTCCACACGTTCCTTCTTTTCCATCGATCCATAGGTCTCCACCTAAAGTTCAGAGCATTAAAATATTATAGACTGAGACATGTGAAATTCTAAGAACTGCACACAAAGCTAACAAAAACATTAATTTTTAACTTACGTAAAACTTCACTTAGTAGTTACAAGTCTACAGCAAATCAAAACAGTTACAGTATGACAAGAGTCTGTAGACAAAGCCTGCTCAATTCCCAGCTGAATAAGCTTCATTTATTTTGAATTTTGGTAAAATTCAAAATGAAATTTAAGCTTTTTGACAAATAACAGATTAAGTCCTCAAAAATCTATTCTTTTTTTTAAAGCATTTTATTTTATTTTATTCTACATATATATACATCAATGCATAGACAGTATGGCACCTAAGCATCATACATTTTGGTGCAAACAAAAATAACATTAATCATATCTCTTACATTCATCAAACTTATATAATTCTAATGTTAATACACATATTTGTATTAAATTATAATCATTCATTATTTAATTATTCATCATGCCAGTACATTCTTCTAATGCCAATCACCATATTGTTTAAACATACATGATAATATCATTATTCAATTTCTTCTTTTGTTTTTATATTTTTTTTAAAAAAAATCTCTTTTGGCGAGCAGTGTGGTTCCAGGTTTTTACATTTCAATACAAACATGATCATAGTTACATATGCATCGTTCTTATTCAATTTCATATCACATTACTGCTTATTCTATTTTCTTTTAAATATTCTCAAATATTAAATTCATTAAACTTATTTTATCCAATTTCAGTTGATAACTTATTTCATTTTTCTTAAAATATTCTCATATCTTACTTTACAATATTATCTAAGATTCTTATTTCATTCCTATATTCTACACACATTACTTTTATCTGTCCCATTTGCAATTTTATCACATATTTTTATTCCATTTATTATTCAGTAATTCCATCTCTCAAAAATCTATTCTTAAAGGGTGGAGGCAGGGAGAGAGAAAAACTCTCGTTGCAAAAGATGATGTGCATCACACTGGATTTCAGACCCCACCTGAAAAATCTTCATTGTTTTCTTTGGGGGATTGCCTACAAAGGCGGTTATCTTCTAGCTGGAAAAGGTAAGCTTTGCAACCCTTATTATAAGCAAGTAAACAATACTGCGTGGGCAATATATTTAACCGCTTTATTTAATTTAAAAGGTTTCTAAAAGACAAGAGATAAGTACCCTAAAACCTCTGCACTATTTAATGTTCTTATATGACTAGTAGATAACTGATCAAAACAACTTTTAAAAATTGAAAAAATGTATTTGAAACATGGGCACTGATCTCAAACTAAGCTATTATTTTTTATTACCTGAAGTTCCTGCAAAATCGAGGCTGCTTCTTTTACGTCACCATTTTGCTCTTTTATTTTTGCCAGTGTATTTGTCAGCCGAGCCCTTTCAATTTCAACATATATCTAAAAACAGCAAGGTAGAATTAAGAATTAATCACTGCATAAGCCTAGTATTGTATATGTGGAAGAAGCCTTATTATTTTTACAAATATAAAACATATTTATCAATGTCATACTTAGAATCAATTATACAAGCAATCTGTTTATTAATATCTTAAAAATAATGGATAAAAACTTTTTTCTCAGTTAAGATTTAATTTATCTAAATCTTATAATCTATATTCTATAGCATCATATTCATATTTTATAATGTAAATAAAAAATGAATTAGAAAAAAATAAAAGCCAAAGTAAAATAAAATACAGTAAAAGCTTAATGTGCTAATGAGCTGTGTATGTATGTGCTAATGAGTCATAAGGCCAAGTTATTACAATGAATAGATCTTTCAGATATACCATGACTGAGGAGAGATTTGGAAGGCATATAGTTACCAAAGTATCCTGGAATTGTGGCAGAGGAGGGACAGCCAGAGCTCCTGTCATATCTTCATCTGTATACTGATTCTGTGCTCTGCTGTCTATTCAATAATACTTTCCAAGCTAATGTGAAGCCAATTATCAGCATTTCGTAAATGCTGAGAATCAATTACAAATCCATCTTACAGTTACCTTACCTGCATTTTGTCATTTCTTTAATGAAGATATTATGAGAGACTTTGCTGAATGCCTTGCTGAGAAGACACAGTGTTCCTTATGTACTAAGCTAGTAATACTGTCAAAAATAGACATCAATATTTCCGCCATTTGGGCTAAATATGTCAAAAGAAACATAAAAGTACCCTGAATGAAAACAAGAATAAGTTTCTTAAGAACCTCCGGTGATAAAACAAAGACGGGCAAGAATGAATGGGTAAATCAATATATGCAGATTGAATACAAATGTGAGTGACCAATATAAAATAGATGGCTTTTATATAGAGAGAATGAGGACCGAATCACAAGGCAAATAGAAGAATAAATGGATCAAGATTAACTGATTATATGCCATCAAGTTGTTGTCAATCTTAGTAACCCCACATATTTTCTCCATGATGATCTCTTCCTAACCTAGTTCTTCAGGTCTTCTAATGGTGCACTCACCACCACTATAACTGAGTCTACCCACCTTGCTGGTGGTCACCCTTTTCTTTCCATCTTTCCCAGCCTTTGGAGAGCTAGGCTTTCCAATAATAGATCTAATTAGAGCCTCATCATTTGTACCTCAAATGAGAACTCTGGGCGCGTTCAATGATCTATTGGTTTGTTTTCTATGGTAGTTATCTACATTCTTCTCATGAATCTTCTCCAACATCAAAGTTCAAAAGCATCAATGGGTCTTTCTACCTTGCTTTCTCCAAGTCCAACATTCACTTTTCATAGTGTCACAGGTAATATTATGGCTTGTATGATTCTGATCTTTGAAGGTACAAACACATCTTGGCATTTGAATATCTTTCCCAAGGCCTTCAAGGCTGTTCTTTCAAATCCTAGCCACAGATGTATTTCTTGACTTCTTGGAGTGTCTGGTTCTATGCTGTTTTATACCTTCCATTAGCAAATATTAAAGCTGGAATTTATCGACTTGTTTCATGATAACTATATTTAGTTTGCAAGGCACCAAGAAAACTCTGACAGTTACATAAATATGACAAAGAAATTTTAAAAAACCACAGATTGTGGAAAGCAAAATATCTTACCTTTCCTTCTGTCACTGTACGTAATGTGTCAATCAATTGCAATTTGATTGACAAATCTGTAATCTCTTCAACGTATGTACAGCACTGTTGGACCATTTTAGCAACTGCCTAGCATAAATAATGAGGAAGATTACATTTACTGAAATAAACTTGCAAAAACAGTATATGTGTTCATTTGTTTCAGTAATATTGCCTGTTATGGAATTTTATTTCAAAATATCAAAGGAAACTAAAAATGTTTGCAATCCAAAGAAGAGACAGGACAAAACAAGTAGATTGTCAGTGATTGTTTCCCTTCATTTTCACATATGTACCTCGTGGAGCAAAAACAAACAAACTTCCTGCAAGAGGATATAGTGGAGTTATTTTTGTCTATTTTTAGTAAGGTAAAGCTGCTAAGAAAAAACTTCTCCAGTACTATGTGGAAAAGAACAAGTCATTTGCCTACTTTAGGATTTCAAAAGAATTGTTTCTTTACTTATCGTGACTTCTACAACTTAAAATTAAAACCAACACTAATTTTTCCTTGCATACTATACTAGCATTATGTACAACTTTACTAAAAACAAAAATAACATAATTTAATTTTGCCTGAGACTTTGAACTATTTGTACTCTATATATCTTGTACTATTTGCTTCTTATGCATTTTTTGTTTTGTTTTTTAAAGCAATCAAGTGATAGTTGAAAGGGAGCAAAAGACTTTAAACAACATAAATAAACTAAGTCTCCCACCCAGACAGCTTGTCAATTTGTTGAGCATCACATTTCAGTCAAAGCAATGTTATTATTCATGGTCACTACCACAGTAAATCCAATTACAAGTTGCAGCCATTTTTATAAAACAATAAAAATAGAGGCTTGGATATAAATCTATACCATTTGAATTATTTATGATCAACATAAAAACTTCTTTATTATGTACCTTTAAGTTATCCAATCAAAATTACCTAGAAACTCAAGTAATTTAATTTAGCTATCTCTGAATCAATTATTGTCTCTGTGTCTCAACCCAGCCTACTTCACAAGACTAAAAGGAATTTAGTTGGGATGCTGCACAAAGCACACTTATGTCACTATGCATAAACCGCAACAGATAGGAAGTAAAAAGTGGACTTTTGCACCAGATCTAATCTTTAAGCAAAACCTACTATGAAGTTTAAGCAATAAAAGCTGATCTGTACAAGATGGTAAAAAGTCATCAGGATTTAATCCCTTACAGAAATCTTAAAATAACAGAAGCAAATAATTTTAAACTGCCAGAAAACCATCTTCAAAACACAGAAACACTTTTCATTTGACCTGATATGATTCAGGAAACAATTAAATCCAATTCTCTTTTACACATATGAAATCTTGATCTGTCTACTTACAACATGTACCAATAGTTGCCGAGCTGTACTGTAGGAGACCACATCAAAGAAATACAGATAGTCCTCAATTTATAACCGCAACTGAGACTGGATTTCCAACCATGAGTTATTGCAGTCATAAGTTGAGGCACCCACATGACCAAACCCAAATGCACAGCATTTTTTGTGGTGGTGGTGAAGCAAATCACTGCTGTCATTAAGTGAACACCACAGTCATAAATAAGAACTCATTCTTCTAGATGGGCATTTTTTTTTGCCAGAAATCAGCAATATATATATATATATATATATATGGATCTTTGGTTATTCGGGTTCTCTCCCGCGTAAGATTCAAAGTATCTAGGCAGCTTGGCGAGGTCCCACTCGCCATCTTCAGGCTGGTGCTGGCTTAGTGCCAGTGCAAGCACTGGCACTAAGCTGAAAGCACCAGCCTGAAGATGGCGAGTGGGACTCGCCAAACGCTGCCTCAGATACTTTGAATCTTACGCGGAGAGAACCCGAATAACCAAAGATCCACATACAAATACCCGCGAGAACCTCAGAAAACAAATATATATATATATATATATATATATATATATATATATATATATATATATATATATATATATATATATATATATATATATATGTGTGTGTGTGTGTGTGTGTGTGTGTGTGTGCAGTCATGTGACTGTGGGATGCTGCAACCAATTGTAAAGTTGAGCCAGTTACCAAGCATCCTAAATGTAGTCATGTAACTTTTTTTTTTTTTTGGGGGGCAGGAACAGATGGACAATATCTTACAACAAGAATGGAAAAACAGGAGAAACCCTTTTAAACTTCCCCCTTTTCCCTCAGTAAACTCACCTGTTTTAACTGACTCCTCCTTTTCGAAAGAAGGAAAATATTTTCATTAAGAGCATTCCAGTCTTTAGCATCATAACACATTTTTACTACAGCAACCAAGATGCGAGATGTGGAAACCATATCAGAAGCCTAAAAAAAGAATGGGAGATAAAATATATCATTTTTAGTGTAAAATATTTGCAAAAGTTCCTCTAGAAAATTAAAAACTTCACTATTTATGAAAATAAATATATTTCTGATCACAACAGGAAAAGTAACTCAGAATTCACAAATGAACAATTCATTATTCTAGTATTCACATTACAATTTTTCCATATCTTATTCTTGCTTATAAATGGAGATTTTACTTTGTCAGAAAATTTACTATTATTTAAGCATTAACTCCCATATTCGTATACTGTAAACTAATTCTCCTTCACTGTTTTCTAAAATCAATGAGAATCTCATTGTCTGTAAGAACATATAAAAAAGCTGGAAAAAAGACATCAATTGCTATTTTGATATCTGCAGAAGAGACACATGCAATTTATAAAAAAAAATGAATGACTAATTTAAAAATTGAAGAAATGACTAGTACACTTTAAAAATGCTTACAGTTCGAGTCTGTTTTTCCAGTGACAGCAATGTTTCAATAGCTTCCTGAAGCCTTCCATCCTAAAACAGAAATATGGTACTTAAAACAAAATGAAAAAAGTACTTCTAAATTAACTAAATTGCAAGTTATATATCAGTAAATACAACATATCACAAAGATGGATGAAAATGTGTTATTTATTTAACCATATTTAAGTACCACCCATCTCGCTGTCAGAGTGACGCAGAGTTAGGAGTTATTATAAGTTAGAAAACTATAGTTTCAAAGCCAAAATATATCTTGCTTGTTTATGGGAATCCAGCAAGACTACTTTGTAAACCATGATTGATTAGATCACATAACCTAGGAAATGGTGGTTTCTTCAGTAAAACATGGCTAAACAATACTGCTTGCTGGAAGATGTTACTTGTTTAATTTAAAATAGGAAAGCTTGTATTAAATGTAACCAAGCTGCATGGAAAGCAATTAAATTTAAAACAGAAATACAGAATCACTTATCGGGTTGATTTCAACTACACTTATGTCAATATTAACTACACCAGGAATAAGACTATGAATCAATCTATCAACCTATCAATCTTCAGTCTAACTTCCTGTGCTTCTTTTGCAGGTGGATTGAAAAGCAAAGTTTCACTCTTTAAATTACAACCACTTTGTAAAGGTAGTCCTCGACTTATGAAACATAATTGAGCCCAAAATTTCTGTGGCTAAGGAAGACATTTGTTAAGTGGGTTTGCCCCATTTTATGACCTTTCTTCCCCCAGTTGTTAAGTGAATCACTGCAGTTGTTAAGCTAGTAATAGTTATTAAGTGAATCTGTCTTCCCCATTGACTTTGCTTGTCAGCAGGTCACAAAAGGTGATCACATGATCCAATCCACCACTCCCACAATTCAAGCTCTGCAGGTGTATGTGGGCTGGCCCACCACTCGCACAAGTTGAGCTGCGTGCATGCACCAACCGACCTCTCATGCAGCCCTGTTCCAAACAGGCCAGAGTCTGGCAGTAGGTCGTGGCCCAGGGGTTGGGGATTCCTGAAATAAGCTACCCAGTATTACCAAGAAAATATATAGCCATTTTAAAAAGTGAGAGTTAAACTATACCTGTAAGTTTCCTGAATTTAGAATGTGTTTCCTTAATTTTATACTCAATTTCAAAGGAAGAGGATGCTATTAAAGCTGTCTTCAAATATTATTTATCTAATATTTATCAAGATCAAATCTATAAGGTATTCATTCAGATGCCAAAAGGGAAATTACAGCATGCACCTCATTTTGCCAGATGCAAGTTGCTTCTTCTCTCAAGTAAACAGCAAACATATTTCTGTTCTGCTAAACATAATACTCTATATTAGCTATTCTCTTCCAATTAAATTATTGCATCTAATTATATGTACTTATATTGCCAAAGTGAAAAATCCCTTGCTATTGCAAAAAAAAAAAAAAACAAGCTAGGGAAAATGTTTAAACAAAGAAACAAATTCAAAAATGTATTACAATCAAGCCCATCACGACAAAAGACAGTAGGGTTAAAGGACAACATTCCTGCATAGTTCTTTCCAAATCAGGAGAGATAGATCTTCTTCCAATAATTTAATCATAGCAACAATATGGAGTAACTTGACTGGTGAATTAGACAGCTATATAAATGGATGGAAGTTAGTTAGTTCCATCTATGTGCAGTAACTTCTTTAACCAGATAATTTTTACCATTCTCTTGCATAAAACTCTCTTTTCAATGTTTTAGATTGTATTTAACATTACACATTTTCCATGTACAATTTAATCCTGGTTTACTCCAATATAAAGCAGGTGACTGCACTTAGTCAACCTTAGCTGACCAGATATAACCAGGTTACTATTCAAGAAAATTCCAGAAGGAATATTTTAAAGAAAAAAATGGGCAGAACCTAACTATTTCTGTATTATTGCCAAGAAACAGATATGGATGCATTCTTGAAATAATCAGAAATTAAGATCAATATTTTAGAAGGGAGACTTTACCACTTAATTTAAATCCATACAGTATGCTTAACCATAAATGCATCACAACACTGAGTTAATCCAACAAACTAAATGAAAATCCAGTTTGATAATTTGGAGTTCAACAAGTCATGTGTACACAACCTTAACAGGACAACATGTAATCAATAAGTCAGAGAGCAACAGTTCTTCACCATCACCATTTGGTCTGGATAATGATGGGCACTTTTGTATTATTTTCTAAATTCAAGATAATTAGCACCCTGGATAGATTCTTTTCCCCATGGATTTACATCTTTTAATAAGCTATTACTTCTCTAGGAAGTAATCCCAGGTTAGCATCAGGAGAACCCAATTCTAAAAACAATGTGAAAAAATCCATACTTAAGTATCCAATCCACCTTTGGGGGGGGGGCGGTATGTGCATTAACAACACACAGCAAATGAAAACTATGCTAAGCAGCGATGCCATGTACACAAGAAACAAATGAAACCGTACAATTCATAGGATATCCATGATTTGCAGTATAGTACAATATCCATGCAAATCTTTTAATATTACTTCAACATACGCCACCAATGTTCTTGTAAATCTGACAGGAGTTCAAAGGAAGCCAAAGGGTTCCCCTGTGAGAGAGACGGGCGGTTTCTAAATAAGATTAATCAATAAAACTAAAAAGTCCCGAAGCAGCAGCAGCAGCAGCACCGATTTATACTGAGGAAGAAACCCACTAAATTTAAAGCTCCAGTTAAAACACAGGGGAAAATGTCAACCTTACTTCTACAAACCTCAAAAAAACAAAACACCCCATAACTGCCTCTTTTCCTCCAATGCAAGCAAGACACTTTCTTACCTCTCGGGACGAGCCGCCCTCATATATTACAATAAAGAAAATGTCTTAATTTTTTTCCCCTATTTAATATTTACATTTTTATTTAATTCCGGAGGCCTCGTTCCTCCGAAAAACAACGCACTGGGGGGAAAGGTCCGTCCCGGTTTCTACCCCTCCTGAATTATAGAACCACGGGAGCGACCCGCGCTTTGCCTACCCCACGCGCGATCGGCCCTTCCCGGGGGGAAAGAGAGCAGCAGCAGCAGCAGCATCTCGCCCCGTTTCTCCCATCTCGGCCACCCAGATGCCCATTGGCGGCAACTCCTTGGCTTTCCCACGCCGGGCAACGCGGTTTGCGGAGCCGAAAGGGCCCCCTTCTCCGCTCTTCTCCACCCCCCTCCGCCATCTGCCTTGCCAGAGTCCCCGGCCAGGGTCAGTCCGGAGAGGCGATCCTTCCCCCCCGCGCCCGCCCCGCTCAATCCCACCGGGAGAGCAGCGGCTCCCAAGCGAAGGGCCGATGCGGCCTAAAGTCGGGCCGCGCCATGACTCAGCCCTCGGCGGGGCCTTTGCTCGCTTACCCGGGCCATCTGCTCGCACTCGGGCAGGCGCTGGTCTACCGTGGCGCTGTAATCCACCTCCATTTTTACGATGCGGCCATCGGCCCGCTCCGCGTCCCCGTCCGCCATGGTCCGGTCTCGCCCAGCCCGGAATCGCTCTCAGGGCTCTCAAGTCAAACACTCAAGTCACGCACTGACTCACCGGAACCGGAAGCCCCTGGCTAGAATGGCAGAGGCAACCACGAGGACAGCCGGCTCGCCGAGGACCCCCCCTCGCGTCTCACACCCGGCGACAGGCACTGCGTTAGTCACCTTAAAGGAGGGAGGGAGGGAGGGAGGGGAAGAGGAGGAGGGGCGCTTTTAAAATCACAGCAGCCCTTCTGCCATATCGGGACGCCTTTGTGTCTCTTTATTTCTGTCCTCTGGTGGGCATCGGAATTTTTGCAGCCCGGATCTGGAAGTGGAGTGTGGAGGATGCATGTTTGTGTTTATTTTCATGGTCATGATGTGCACTGAAGATGGTGTTTGATTTCGTTGTACGAGGTGCAATGACAAACTCAACTCAACTCAACTCAACTCAACTCAGTATTAGCCTGGGGAGGTTAAGAGAAAGAGATGGGAAGCAAGAAAGGTTGTTGAGGGAACTGCCAATAAAAGAGAACATATGTAGCTCAGGGCTGAACTTGGCGCTCTCTGAGCTTGGTTGTTTTCTTGCAGACATTTCATTACAAAACTAGGTAACTTCATCACTGCTTGAAGGTAGTGGGATTTTCTCTCTTTATCTACAAAGGTCAATTTTGGTGGGAGGTGGTCTTGGTGGTTTGGTTCCTTGATTAGGATGTTGTTATTTGTATATCTGAGTTGGTAGTTCCTTGATTGGGCTGTTGTTTACTGATGACTGTTACCTAGTTGGGTAAGGAGATATCTGCAAGATATCAAAGCAAGGCTAGGGAGCACCAAAGACCCCAAAGAAAGGAGTGTATTAAATAGGAAATTATAAACCTACATCCCCCAACTTGGTACCCTGGAGGTATATGTGACTACAGTTTTTCGAAAGTCCATTTCAGGAGGCAGCTGAAGTATATCAGGTGGAAGAAAGCTGCTTGACCATCACTCTGTTCAGGAAAGAGTTGGGAAAGAAGGAAAACCCAAGTTAGAGAGAAGCTCCATTTCATTGAGGTTTATATTATGAATCATTTTACCTATTCTCATGAAAGCAAGAGATGTCAGTCAAGTCACTTGTCCTGAAATTATGAAGTGGAAGAACCATTGAGTTCAGTTCTGGTTCTGAAAATAAATGCCTGTGCTCAAATGCACTCTTTTCCCTAATTCTCAATGTAAGTTTGACCCAAATTATTTTCAATTGGTGTCTAGCTAATAGGACCTGGGTTGCAGCAAAAACCAGGCTAGATCCAAGGGCAAGGAAATTGATTAATTAACACTTATATAAAAATACACCATTGGTCTCTGTATAAAATACACCTTAATACATAGCTCTGGGAATGGATGGGGGCAGGAAGCACCCTAAGCAGATAACAAATAACAGATAATCAGAGTTGGAAGGAACCTTGTAGGTCATCTAGTCCAACCCCCTGCCCAAGCAGGAGACTCTACACCATTTCTAACAGATGGCAGTCCAATCTCTTCTTGAAGGTCTCAAATGATGGCTCTCCCACAACTTCTGAAGGCAAAGCTGTTCCATGAGTTGATTGTTCTCACTGTCAGAAAGTTTCTCATTTCCAGGTTAAATCTATCCTTGTTCAGTTTCCATCCATTATTCCTTATCTGGCCTTTGGGTGCTTTAGAAAATAGCTTGACCCCTTCCTCCCTGTGGCAGCCCCTCAAATATTGGAAGACCTCTATCATGTCTCCCCTGGTCCTTCTCTTTACTAGACTAGCCAAGCCCAGTTTGGTGGTGGGATTCAAAAATTTTTTACTACCGGTTCTGTGGGCATGGCTTGGTGGGCGTGGCAGGGGAAGGATACTGTAAAATCTCCAGTCAGAGGTGGTATTTGCCGGTTCTCCAAACTACTCAAAATTTCTGCTACCGGTTCTCCAGAACTGGTCAGAACCTGCTAAATACCACCTCTGGCCCAGTTCCTGTAACCGTTCTTCATGTTTTAGTCCCTAGTCCCCTAGTTGCTCTTTGTACTTTTTCTAGAGCCTCAACATCTTTTTTATAATGTGGTGACCAAAACTGGATGCAGTACTCTAGGTGTGGTCTTACTAAGGCTTTATAGAGTGGTATTAGTACTTACTTCACTTGATCTTGATTGTATCCCTCTGTTAATACAACTTAGGATTGCATTAGCTTTTTTGGCTGCTGCTGCACACTGCTGACTCATATTTAGCTGGTTGTTCATTAAGGCTCCAAGATTCCTCTCACAGTTACTGCTATTGAGCCTGGTTTCACCCAGTCTGTATGTGTACCTTTGTTTTTTCTTGCCTAAGTGTAGGACTTTACTTTTCTCTACATTGAATTTCGTTTTGTTAGATATGGCCCAGTGTTCTAGTCTGTCAAGATCCATCTGGATCTTGAGCCTATCTTCTTGGGTGTTAGCTATTCCTACCAGCTTAGTATCATTAGCTTTCTTTATACAGGTAATCCTTGACTTACGACCACAACTGAGCCCCAAACTTCTGTTGCTGAGTGAGATATTTGTTAAGCTAATTTTGTCCCATTTCATGACTTTTCTTGCCACAGTTGTTAAGTAAATCACTGCAGTTATTAAGTTAGTGACACAGTTGTTAAATGAATCTGGCTTTCCCATTGACTTTGGTTGTTAGAAGGTTGCAAAAGGTGATCATATGACCCCAGAACACTGCAACTGTCATAAATATGAGTCAATTGCCAAGCGGCTGAATTTTGATCACGTGACCATGGGGATGCTGCAACAGTTGTAAGTCTGAAAAATGGTCATAAGTCTTTTTTTTTCCAGTGCCATTGTAACTTCAAATGGTCACTAAATGAACTGCTGTAAGTCAAGGACTACCTCTATTACCATCAGGTTACTAATGTTTGGGGGCAAACTTCAAAGATTTATTTTTCTACTTTTCAGTTAAATTGGGGAGGTTTTTTTTTTAGCTACTAACACATTAAAGTATTCATTCACACATTTTCCTTTCAAGGAGGAAGAATAATAATGTCTCACTGCCATCATTATCGCAACTTTCCTCCCATGTAAACAAGAAGATTAAGTAAGTTAAAGAAACTCAGTTACATATTACATGGATGCTATCCAAGACAATTAAGAAAAAGGTTTTTTGGTTTCACTTCGGCTGATTTCCTTCACTTTGAAAAATATTGAAGTTCTCCATTATTCTTGGGGGGGGGGGGGCTGGTTGCCTCCCTTCAGAAACCTTTTTTTTTAATACTAGGCTCTATTTTTATAATCTTTTTTTATATTAAACTCCTGATTTTCTTACAGAACTCCAAGGTCAAGCCTGATAACAAAACTATTTGGCTTGAAACTGTTAATCCATTGTCACATAAACCTGTATAACTTGTTTGGGGAAGTCACAGGAAGGTTAGCATCTGATCTTTGGAGTGATAACTGGGCCTACTGCTATTAATTGCTATATAGGATCAGGCAGAAATTATGTTTCTCTCCATAACCTTTCCGTGCCACTGTGGATAAAAGAATGTGGGTATTTTTTTTCAAAAGTAATAAACCACATTTTGTTAAAGCAATAATAGATTACTTTTTCTTTTAAAAAAAACTGGTTTAAAAATGAAGCCATGATGAATACAAACATTTAAAACTTACTCAAGCATACAAGCTTTTAAAACATAAGGCATGAACTTCCACCAATACTTTGAACAAACAAAAACAATGTACAATGATTAGCCTAATTTAGTGACCTGGACCCTCGCAGACATTCCCTCCATTCAGGGTCAGGGACTATGTCAAATAGCATAGCCTTGAGATGGTTTGCTGAGAGCAAACATACAGTATATTTGCTAGGTCCCAACTAATACCCATTTGTGAAGTCTCTGGGTGAGAAAATAAGTCATGTGTATGTGGCCTGGAATCGAAACCAAAGTTGTTTAAAAGTATCACAAAGAAGCCCCCATTAAGAATACTGCCAGGAAAAAAAATCTTGTAGCATTCTTATATACCAATTTTAACTAAGGGGAAAAATATCACCCTAAAATCCCCATCCTACGATTAGTTATCCTACACTTCCCCCCACACTGTTAAAATAAATGGATTCTCCTCCCTTTTAAGTAATCTATGTCCTCCTCTTTCCCCAACCCATAGATTCAGGCAATGTTTTAAAAATGTCCAAGAAGCAAAATTACAAGAAACGGTGAAAATAGGAAAGACAGATGCCTGGGAAACAGAGGAAAGAATAAAAAAGGTGTACTCTGAAGTTGGACTTTAAAAAAAGGTAGGTATCAGAATAAGAAATGTGACATAATCTGTTTTATTTAAAAGGGAGTCTCTGCAGATTTTACTCCACTAGTTGTAGCTGTTTCAAAGCTATGGAGCGAGGACTTTCAGAAGACATTTCCATGGTCCCGCGGCCAGCATGATGTCATGGAGCGTTGTTACCTTCCCACTGAAGTGGTACCTATTTATCTACTTGCATTTTCATGCTTTCAAACTGCTAGGTTGGCAGGAGCTGGGGCGAGGACGGGAGCTCACCCTGTTGCATGATGCTCGAACCTGGGCTCTCAGCTTTCCAGCCAACAAGCCCAGCGTCTTAACAGCTGAGCCACCCTGCTGCCCCAGTCTGTTAAAAGCCATCCTTATAAATCTGATCCATCATCTCCAGAGATCTATGTGGCTCTTTTCCCTCATCAAGAGGTCTAAAGTCTAGAACCGGAACTCCTTCTTTGGTGTCTTCTTAGGAGCATCTTCAGGCAATGTCCGTACTTGCAGCAGCAATCACAATTTACCTAGAGTAAGATAATGAGATGTCAGAAATAAGTCATCCGCCAGGGTTTCTTCAAGGCAGAGAATATATCAACAACCAAACAAGTTTCAAAGCCATAAAGTGCAAGGCAAAGAGTTTTTTGAGATGTGGAAGCAGAAAGAAACAGCAAACTGTCCATAAGAGAAAGTCTATATCTTTACCCTGACAGAAAGTAATCAACTACTGTATTCACTGTGGCTTCAATCTAGTTTCCAGTAAAGATTCTTACCTAGCTGTGCTGTTGAATGTCAGAGAGATTTCAGCCAGGTTTGTGCCTCATTCAACCACATTGACTTGGCATTTAGACATTTAGGTCAAGATCCAGTCCAAGGAACCAAACTGGAGGCTATACATGCAAAGCAAACATTCCCAAAGCAAACATTCATGCCTTGACTCTAAATGTGAGTATAGATACACTGAAAAAGGTGAGTTACAACCGTTTTTCACAGGATCAAAATTCAGATGCTTGGCAAGTGGTTCATGTTTATGACGATTGCAGCATCCCAGGGGTCATGTGACTTTTGCAACCTTCTGACAAGCAAAGTCAATGGGGAATCCAGATTGATTTAACCAGGTAATGGACTTATCAACTTCAGAGATTCACTTAACAACTGTGGCAAGAAAAGTTGTAAAATGGAGCAAAACTAGCTTAACAAATGTTTCACTTAGCTACATAAAGCTTGGGTTTAATTATGGTCATAACTCAAGGACTACCTGTACATGTAGTCCTTGACTTACAGCCATTCGTTTAGTGACCATTTGAAGTTACAAAGGCACTGAAAAAGTGATTTATGACCATTTTTCACACATAGGGCCAATGTAGCATCCCCATGGTCACATGATCAAAATTCAGATGCTTGGCAACTGGCTCATAATTGCCCTCACCTCAGTAAAAGCAGAAATAAGGAAGTTCCTTAATAATCCCAAAATGTCTTTTCCTTAATGGAGTAACAGACTTGGGAGATCTGCTAGTCCAATCCCCTTGCTCAAGTAGGAGACCCTATACCCGTGATGGCGAACCAGTGGCATGCATGCCATAGGTGGCACGCATAGCCATTTGTGCTGGCACATAAGCTGCAGGCAAATTTACCTCACTGCGCATGCGGGGGCCTCACAGCTGATTTTTTTCAGCTGGTTTGAGGCCCTTTTCGGCCTCCCAGAGGCTGTAATACCAGAAGTGATGAAACAGGCCTATTATTCGGCCTGTAAAGTTTGCAGAGGCTTTTTTCAAGCCCTGGGAGGCCAAAAAAGGCCTCAAACCAGCCGAAAAATCAGTTGTGAGGCACAGTGCAGGTAAGAGGGCAGGGGGGAATGCGAGCACATGTGCAGGGGGTGCGGGGGCACATTGCCTTCTGGATGCTGGCACGCGAGCGAGTGCAAGCAAGCGCACAATTTTTGGCACAGGAGCCCAAAAAGGTTAGCTACCACTGCCCTATACCATTTGAGACAAAGGACTGTCCAATCTCTTCTTAAAAACTTCCAGTGTTAAAGCATCCACAACTTCTATCAAGGAGGCAAGTCGTTCCCGCCTTGTTCTGAGCCCATAAAGAGAAACGTTCAGTCCACTGAATCCTTGCTAAAGTAATACTTCTCAGAAATTACTTTTGATCTAGAATGTTACTCTACCTGATTTTTAACTTTGGATTCAAGCATACATGAGAACATGACCATTGTGTTTATTTAAAATGGTTTATAGCTGCCCATTCCAGTAGACTAGGACGGACTATTGAGAGCTGGCTTAGTATTTATTTGTTTGTTTGTATCTCCGCCTTTATTATTTTTTTATAAATAACTCAAGGCAGCAAATCTATCTAATATTCCTTCCTCCTCCCGGTTTCCCGCAAACAACCCTGTGAGGTGGGTTGGGCTGAGACAGAGTGACTGGCTCAAAGTCACCCAATCGGCTTTCATAGCTAATGCGGGACTTGAACTCACGACCTCCTGCTTTTTAAGCTTAACCGGCAGACCAAAATATTCATGGTTAAGCATTTGCAAGTCCTTAATCATCTTTTTAATAAAGCTTTGTAGTACACATTGTTTACAATCAAAACGGGCTGGTTTCATAAATGATAAATTACAAACTCATGTTTTGTAATTGTTTATTGTGAGAGCTTAGCTCAAGTTGAGCTAAGTGAGCCCAACCGTATCTTTGCCCTTGACATATGCTTCCTAGCCAGCCCTGGACTTGTTGGCTTCATTCCTCTCCTATCACCTTGTCAAAACAATATTCCTTGTTCTCCTGTGGAACAACAGCTGGTCAGCTATTTTGAGAAAGAACATCTCTTTTCCACTTATACAGCAGAGCAGTAAAAGAAAGCACTGGTGTGTTCATGCTGCAAGGGAGGCGGGATTAAAACATCTGTTAAGCTACAGATAGAAAATTGGGAGGGAGAGGACAAAGGTTTCTGCAGGCATCATAGGTACATCTTGAAAAGCCCAGGCCTATGCAGAGGAAACCACAGTACATATAACATGCAATAGATTCCACTACAATAACCATATATTCTGTTTCTGTTTGCCTTCATTTCCCCTTTGGTTAAATATGTTTTTTTAAAGGTCCAGGAACTCATCAATCTTACTTTTTAAAAAGTCTTTTTCAGGTATCTTCAAACTTTAGGGCCATTTAGTGGTTGGCATGATGGGTTTTGTGATTATAAAATACCTAAAATATTGTTAGAGGATAATAGTTGATTATATAATCAAATGTTATATGTTTGGTTATATAGTTATAATTGTATAAATAATGATTTTACATATATAATGAAATTATTTTTATATTCATCGGAAGGGTGAAATACAAAAGAATAATTTTAAATGTTAAAAACTTTTTAAAAATTAAAGGACTACCAAATACACAAACACACACACACAACAGGATATCTGAGAACAAGGCAGTCAAAATGTTGCAATAAGTAAAAATATTTTTTTTTAAATGTTAATAACTATGTATGTGCAGGAAATAATAGAATTGTAATATTACTATGGTTGGTCACACAGTCAACCGTAGACGTTTTGTCTGGATTTGGTATTTTTATCTACCTATCAAATCACAAGGACCTGGGATAGAAAGATTTTGTGGTCTGATGGGGTTAAAAGGTATCATTGCAGCATGTAAGCTACTCCAACTAAAGCTGCCTTTTGCAATTGATGGGTGATGATGTTGTCAATGCCAATGGTATTCAAACGCTGATCCAGGTGTTTTGGGACTGCACCCAAAGTGCCTTTAAGATCTTCTTCACTGACATTTTTACTCTTCTTGACTTCAGTGTACTTGATGTTGTCAACTTAAAGGATGCCCAGATATTTGTAGTGTCTTCCTCCACACTCTTGAAGTTGTTTCCATAGCCATCCTGATTTCTTCAGTTTTCATTACTTTTTCCATTGATGGTGAGGGTGGCACATTTGTCCAATCCAAATTCCATTGCAGTATCTTAGCTGTGTATGTGGACAGAGTTGAGCACGACTCTGTATCAGGTGGTGTTTTCCCATACAGCTTCAGATCATCCATGTAAAGGAGGTGGGATAGCTGGGTAGATTTTTTGATGTATGATAGCCACGATCTGACTTGTTCAGTATTGTTGACAGAAGAATCACTGCAATGGCAGGCAGCTGATCTTTTGTTCCTCTGCTGTTTGGGCAGTTTCCTTTCTGTTCAAGTGGAAAAGAGCATGTTTTCTACTAGATACTCTTGCATCGCCTCAGCTACTGCACAAGTGTAAAAAAAATTAAATTGTTGGTAAGCAAGACTTGTTGCCTGGTTCTGTCCCTTCTGTTAGATCTTTCATTATCAGGTAGGTTTTGCCAGGTGTTAGACGTTCTTCAATTTTGCCTCCTTGCAGTAAGTTGTTAACTACTTGCCAACAAATGGGGGGGGGGTCAAATATTTCAACCGAAAATCATACAGTTTATCTTCACCTGGTGATGACCAATTCTTGGTCTTCCTTGCCGTTTTCTCCACCCTTTCTGCTGTTATACAAATTCTTTCATTTCAGCTTCTTTTTATTCTCATCCACCTCCATTATTCAAGTTGTATGCCATATGCTAAAAATAAATACATCCAAGCTACATTCTTGTTGTATTTGTTTGGGTTGTTCCATAGCTGCACCAAGAACTGCATTGTTTCTTCTTTGTCAGGTATTGGCTATTTTACTGCAGTTTCTTTCCATGGACGGATTTGGTAGGAACATTTTTGGTTTGACTGAAATTGGAGATTTTGACTATTGTATGGAATTTGAGCTTCGTATCTACTGATCTTCTTGCTAATTATTATTTGCTAATTTATTATTTCCAGTGCTTCCTTATTTTTCTTTGATTCTAGGTGTTATTTCTTGGTCAGATATTCTTTGGTCTCCCTGTTCTTCAGCTTCTTTTCTTTCATCTGTTCTAGTTTGTTTGCATCTGATCTTAGAATATTGATTTTATTTTCCAAGCTTGCCTTCCACTTCTTGATGCATTGTTTGACTTTCTTTCATGTGTGTTGATTTTGCATCCCAGGTATTTGGTTATAGCTGCAGCTGTACACTCCAATAGTTGGTTTGTTTCTTGCAGTGAGCTGGTGCTTATAGTTGGTATTACAGTATTGACATCTTTTAATACTTGTGCTGTTTCTTTGTAATGAGCTTCAATGCAGAAAATCTTATTCTGTTGTTTTTGTGCTGCTCTAGATGTTCAGTTATTCTTCGTTTCAATTCTTCTTTTTCAATTAGGGCTTTGTTCTTCTAAGAAGGCAGAGGAGAGGGTGCCTGGTTTAGGAATGAAAATGATTCAATAGTTATGCTGACTTCCACTTCTGCTGACTTCCGCTGGTTTGCCTTTATAGTCTGAGTTACTTCTGAAAAGGCTTTTGATTTCTTTGCCCTGAATAGACTTTTGCAGTTCTTCCAATTCTTTTTCTGTAAATAGTTTATTTCATATTATAAATCAACATTGTGCTCTGTTATTTTTTTATTCTGGATATTGTTTTCCCCCCAGAACTAGTGTATTTTTTAGATATCCTCTTCTTATTGGACTTAATTTATAATAACAGTTTATTATTTCTTTGTTTTCAGTCTTTGTATATCTGCAACAGGGTAAACAACTTTTCTTCTAGTAGTCCTGTAATCTTTGGGCCTATTTGATCAACTAACAGTCCTGAGTCCTACAGCCCATTTGTCACCATATGTACACCTACTGCTCTCCTTGACAACCCAGCTGATTGTTTTATAATCAGCGTGTGCAATGTTGCAAGAGCTGAGTGTATGACCTACTATTTTTTCTATCTCTTTGCACAATCTGCACTTTGAATTTGATGATTCCCCCCATTTTGGCCTTGATTGTATTAGCCCAAATAGCTTTCTTTCTCCTGAGCAGCCAAAATCAAGCCTTCATGTTTTTTTTTAATATTACAGTTGTAAGCCATTGCCAGGTTTCATCTTTATCCACTTTCCCTTTGATATTTTGTAGAAATTGATCACATAATGCTTTTCCTCACCAACATTGTGTTCATGTTTTTATTACATTATTTCAATACTCCTGTTTTGATTCCTGAACATTCAGTAAGTTCCAATTTTTAACTTGCACCAATGCTTGTTCTTGGCTGTCTTTCATGTATAATTTATACATTATAATGTATAATTTCATGTATAATGTATAATAACTAATGCATAATTTTCTTCTCAGCATTTATTGGTGACTGATCCTTATTTCTGGGATACTTTGTATAAGCTGCCAGAAGCATGATTAAAAATAAAGATGATTTTCAAGATGTCAGTTCCTATTTTATGTTAAAATTAATAACCTAATTTCTATGTTGCTTATGCAGCTTTGTACCCTACTGTGACATTAGTTCTCTGCCATATGGACTCAATCTTTCCTCACTCTACCCCATCTGAACTTTCATTGGAAGTCAAACAAGGGAAGGAAAACTCTCTCTCTGACATGTTGGCTGTGTTGGCAAAATTCTGTGTGACAATTGCAACTATATTATAATTAGATAGATTTGGTAGATTTTGCAGTAACTTTTGTGCTTAACTCTTAAAGCAAACTCTTGACTAAAAAGGAAAACATTTCTGAATGTGTTTTCAACATTCTAGCATGACACATAGAACTATCATTCCATTAGAAGATGGTTACTTTATTTTATTTATTTATTTATTTATTTGATTTGTCAATTGTTTACAAGATAATAAGTACAAGTGTATACATAGTTGTGAATATATGAAATGGGTACATATAAGAAAAATAAAAGAATAAGAGAAACAATAGGACAGGGACGGTAGGCACGTTGGTGCGCTTATGCACGCCCCCTACAGACCTCTTAGGAAAGGGGTGAGGTCAATAGTAGACAGTCTAAGGTTAAAGTTTTTGGGGTTTGGGGAAGAGACTACAGAGTCGGGTAGAGTATTCCAGACATTGACCACTCTATTGCTGAAGTCGTATTTCCTGCAATCAAGTTTGGTGCGGTTTACTTTGAGTTTGTATCTGTTGTGTGCTCTTGTGTTGTTATGGTTAAAGCTGAAGTATTCATTGACAGGTAGGACACTGCAATGTATGATTTTATATACCATGCTTAAGTCGGACCGAAGACGGCGTAATTCGAGGTTTTCTAGTTTTAGAATTTCGAGTCTGGTGGCGTAAGGTATTCTATAACGGGTAGAAGAGTGGAGAACTCTTCTTGTGAAATACTTCTGGACTTTCTCAATTGTGTTAATATCACATACGTGATAAGGATTCCAGACTGATGAACTGTATTCGAGTATTGGTCTAGCAAATGTTTTGTATGCTCTGGTTAGTAGTGAGATATTACCAGAGAAAAAGCAACGTAGGATTAGGTTAACAACTCTTAATGCTTTTTTGGCTATGTAGTTGCAGTGAGCTCTAGCACTTAGATCATTAGAGGTGAGTATTCCCAGGTCCTTTACAGAGCTTGGGTCATCAACAAGATCTTGACTATTCAGCTTGTATTTTATTTTCTGATTTTTTTTACCAATATGTAAGACAGAGCATTTATTTGTTGAGATTTGGAGTTGCCATATGTTAGACCATTCAGATACATAGTCTAGATCTTTTTGTAGGGTAGTAGTATTGTCTGTGGTATTGAACAGCTTTACATCATCAGCGAAGAGAACGCAATTGCTCTTGATATGATCACAAAGGTCGTTTATGTAGATTATGAAGAGAGTTGGTCCTAGAACACTGCCTTGGGGAACACCACTATTGACAGGTACTGGATTTGATAGGGCGTTCCCAATTTTGACCATTTGTTGTCTGTTTGACAGGAATGCTTCTATCCAGTTATTCAGTTGTCCAGAGATACCATAAGATTTTATTTTTAGGAGTAGTTTGTCGTGTACCACTGAATCAAAGGCTTTGCAGAAGTCTATGTAGATTGCGTCTATTGCTTTGCCCTGGTCGAGTTGAGTAGTCCATATGTTTTTGCAGTGTAAGAGTTGCAGATTACAGGATAGTTTTTTTCTGAAACCAAATTGTTTATTGGAGAGTAGGTTGTTGGTCTCTAAATGGAGGATGATGGATTGGTTAATAATTGATTCCATGACTTTACAGGTGACGCAGCATAAGGAGATTGGTCTGTAATTTTCAACTAGGCTTGGGTCTCCCTTTTTGAAGATGGGAATGACTGTGGCTTGTAACCATAGGTTGGGCAAGGAGCTGGTTCTGAAAGATCTTTCAAAGATTATGCTTAGAGGTTTGGCTATGGCAGCGGATAGTTTTCTTAAGAAGTAGGCACATATTCCATCCGGTCCAATAGATAGAGATGGTTTTAGGTTGCGTAGTGCTTTTTCAACGTTGTCTACTGTAAAATCGATATGTATTAGATCATCATACTTCATTGCAGTGCTTCCACATGTCAGCCTTTACAATAATTTGAGAATTGCTTATACATAAATTCTATGGCTTTGTTGTAATAAGAAATAATTTCCTAAATAAAATTGTAATAGAAGAGAGATTTAAGAAATCATATCGTTTTTCTTCCATAACTCCTTAGAGACACCTACTATAGATCAATTCGGATCCTGAAGAACTTTATTTGTTTCCAATACTTATCAATGGAGACCGAGTGGAGCAAGTGGCCAGTTTTAAGTTTCTGGGTGTTATCATGAAAGAGGACCTGACCTGGGGTGCCCACATTGCAGCACTGGTCAAAAGGGCCCAGCAGAGATTATACTACCTGAGACTTCTCAGAAAACAATTGAATGAAAAACTGCTGGTAACCTTCTACTGCTGCACCATAGTGAGCATTTTAACATACTGCACCTCTGTATGGTTTGCCAATTGCACATTGGCAGATAAGAAAGCACTCCAGAGGGTTAACCTCATTGCCCAGAAGATCATTGGTTGCCCTCTCCCCTCTTTGGAAGAGCTTTTTAGCTCCCACTGCCTTAAGAAAGTTCAAAACATTCTCAAAGATCCATCTCAACCTGGGAACCCTTTTTTTGAACTATTACCATCTGGAAGACGGTACAGAATAATAAAAACAAGGACAAATAGGCTGAAAAACAGCTTCTATCCCAGGGCAGTAGCTCTGTTGAATTCTACTATAGAGTGCAGTGTTGGTGTGGTGTTGGGGGTTTTCAATTCAATGTGTGGAGTATGAAGGAAGTGTGTTTGTGTTTATTTTCATGGTCATGATGTGCACTGAATATGGTGTTTGATTTCATTGAACAAGGTGCAATGACAATAAAGTAAACTAAACTAATACAACTCTATACGATGGAGTCCAATCGGCCATAAGAATTATTGTAATTTCAGAATAATCCTCTTTTTGCAGTAGAAAGTACAAATGCATCAAAATGAAACTTAGAAGTGCTCTATAAATAGATATGATCAGTGGACGTGACATATAAGAGCAGGATATAACCTCACCCATTTTCCGTTAGGTCACCATTTCATTAAAAACCATTTCATTAAAAGTTTTGCAAGCTAATCTCCCACATTGGCTAGAAATACAGATAAAAGTTTGTATATATTACTACCCTGCTATTTTTGAGGTGAAGATTATGCAACTGATAAAGGATGCTGCTGCGTGTACATTTGACATTCATTAGTTAAGGCGATATTCATTTTTAGTCTGACTGAATGCTCCGAATGTTTCTTCACTTTTATAAATACGTTTACAACTCTGAAATCTGAAAAGTATCACAAAAAAACCCCATCCTCACCAACAACTCCATAATCCCTTGTGGAGTGGAGTCTGGGCAACTGAATGGAGCTAGCAGAGTGTTTAATGGCCGAATGCCCTTCCTGTGACCAATGCAGAAAAAAAAATCAGAATATTAGGTAACCATAAAAACAGCATTGGAAGATGCTTTTTCACTCTTTTGCAATCTCCATAGACCCTTGAGTCATCCAATGAAAAAAGATCTTCGTTTTGTCTCTAGGTCTAGTTAAATAAACTGATGCTGCAGCCATTACCAAGGTTGTGCAACGTTTGAGATTCAAGGGCAAAAAGTTTTAGATTTGGATCACCTGAAGTGCAAACCAAGCTGCAACTCCTTAATCCAAATCCAAAGAACTGCACATCACTACTCATTCCTACCGATGTTTATTTAAGGCAATGCAGCAGCTAGTTGACAATTTTTAGAAGATATTTGCATATCACACCTAGCCTAGTCCATATTACCCCATATGGGACTGGTGATAGAAGAATTGGAGAATCATAGACGACTCTATTTGGCTTGGGATGGAATTTTGGAGAGGATTCCAGACATTTTCATAGTGACCATCATGATACATAACAAGATGCTGAGGTCCAAGAAAGAGTGCAAGGAAGAGCTACAATGATGATGAGGGGACTGGAAGCTAAATCATATGATGAATGGATCTAGATATGTTTAGCCTTACGAAGAGAAGGCTTAAGGGCAGTTGTATGATTCAACCGGTGTAACAACCGGTTCGGTGAGCGTGCGCTTCGTGTTTTAAAAAAAAAACATTTTCAGATCTAATACTTACCTTCTTGTTATATATGGACTATATTGAAGAGGCAGGACAACGGTAGAAGGAAAGGATTTCTTTATTTAGCTCTGAACAAAAGACTGCTGCCCGGCGTGCCTGCTGTTCTTTTTACAGGCTGCTGTCCACAATTTCAGCCACTGACGGCTGTTCATTTTCCTGCCTGGAAAATGAACCAATGGGGGAAGTCTGACATCACTGACTTTTCCCATTGAATATCTAACACTTCTACTGCAGCTTCTGTGAATAAAACAGCTGAGGCCCAGCAAACCACTCTTGCCATATGAATCAGCTGTGCTCTAAAACAACGAAATAAAGCACAGGAAAGAGCAGGGGTGGGTGGCTGGGGCCAAATGCTCACCGGAATTACCCCGTTTAAGGGAGACATGATAGAAGTTCTCCAATACTTGGGCTGTCACAGGGAAGGGCTGTCACAGGGAAGAGAATATTGATTTGCTCTCCACAGCACCTGAGGGTAGGACAAGAAGCAATGGGGTTAGGGCAGGGGTGGGATGCTACCGGTTCGGCCCGGTTCTATAGAACCTGTAGCTGCGAAGAGCAGCTGACACTGAACTAGTTTGGTCTTCGGCCTACCTGCCTGCCCGGGGTCTAGGCTATCCTTTATTACCTGCTTTTCCCTCCTCAGCTGCTTTGCGCGGCACAACTGAGGTTGAAAAAGCAGGAAACAAGAGGATTTTCTTGCAAACGCTGCACACACAATTGTCCCCAGTTCAGAGAACCAGCAAATCACTTCACTGGCTGGCCCCTCCCCTCCCTGCCCACTCACTCCTTACCTGGCATGCGAGCCATCCAACTTGCCTGGTTTGGTAAGTTGCTATTTTTCCTTTTTCCCCCCCGACCATCAGCTGTTCTGCTCTGCCAGGAGATTTAGATTAGCTAGAAAGCAAGAAATCCTTGGATTTCTTATTCAGAAATCTTTATTGTCCCCTTGGCATTTAATTATATTTCCAGATTAATTACCTATTGGTGCCAAAGCGGGTTTTCCTGATTTCTCATTCAGTTCTCTTCGCTGTCAACGTAAGGAAGGAGAGTGAAAAAAAAAACCTTCCCTTTTCACTTTCATTCGCTGCTTCCGAGTCTTCTTTGGGAGCGATGTATCTTTTGTAAAATTTAAATTCCAGGATACCTTAGTTGTTGCTTCTTGTCCTGGTCAACCAAAACTTTCACTTCTTAACTTCCTCCTGCACTTTCTTTCCCGGCTGAGTGCTTCTTTGAGGCGGCCATTTCTGACTGCCGCTCTTACCACCTTTGGGAAAGGGAATTTGGCCAGCTGAGGAGGAGAGGTGCGGCTCCCCTCGACCCTGCTGATGCTCCCCCATCTTCACCACCTCTACGGGGTGGCTTAGCCCCGAAGCCAGCTGGCTCGGCGTGCTCCAGCGGCGAGCCCAGGCAGAAACCACGCACGATCGCGGATTCCTGTCTGCCGCCGAAGCCCTGCAAACCGGAACCCCAAATCCTTGGATTTCTTGCTTTCTAGCTAATATAAAAGCAGAGCCAAACCTTCCTTAGGACTGAAGCTTTTCAGTGCAGACTCAGGTAGCCGATTGCAGATAGATAGATCTCTAAGTTAATCTGTGATTCTGTGAGCAACTCAATCTGCCTGCCTGCTTTGCCTGCTTTGCTGGCTTTGGGGTAGAAGTTGCTCTTTTAAAAAAATAAAAATCAATATTTACATACATGGTGTGTTTTGAGTTAACTTTGTGAGTTTGCTTGCTAGCAAATTATATGAGTTTGCTTGCAAGAAAATTTTATGTGACAGATTCAGATAGCCGATTGCAGATAGATTCTAAGTGAATCCGTGATTCTGTGAGCAACTCAATCTGCCTGCTTGCTTTGCCTGCTTTGGGGTAAAAGTTGCTTTTTTTAAAAAAATAAAAAGTCAATATTTACATAAATATTTATAATATTTACATACAAGCCATGCCCAGCCAGTCACATGACCACCAAGCCACACCCACAAATTAGGCTACACCCACAGAACCGGTTAAGAAATTTGAATCCCACCCCTGGGGCAGGGGTGGACCTGGATATAAGGAGGAATTCCCCACCAGTGAGAATGATTACCCAATGGAACAGCTTGCCTCCTAGAGTTGTGCTCCATCGCTGAAGGTTTTCAAAAAATGACTGGACAACCATTTGTCCGAGATGGTATAAGGATTCCTGTCTTTGTTAGGGGGTTGGACTTAGAAGACCTCCAAGATGCCTTCCAGCCCTATGATTCTGACTAGCTGGCCCTGGGTGTTACTATTGACTGTTGAGATAATTGAAATCCATCTGGGCTGCTGGGGGTTCACAGCTCCTAGCTAAGATTCTGCACAGTTCGGAGACCCCCCAAATCCCACTCCTGGCTGGCCCCTCCCACCCTGCCCTGCCCCTCCCAGGAATCCCCATGCGGCCTGTTTTGGATGCAGGTAAGTGCAGGGCGTGAGTGGAGGCTTGGGGAGGGCAAAAAACGCGCCTCCCGGAAGTTCAGGAAGGCCAGAAGTGGGCCTGTTTCTGGCTTCCAGAGAGCCTCCGGAGCCCGGGGAGACCATTTTCTCCCTCCCAGAGGCTCGAGGAAAGCCTCTGGAGCCTGGGGAGGGCAAAAACACACACACACCCTGCTGCCATGGTGCAGGAGGCCGACTAGGCCATGCCCACTGTTATGGGCAGCAGGTCCTCACCACCACAAGTGGTGCTCTCTCTTTTTGCCTCAGGAATTGCCTCCGTTCATCAGCATCCCATCCTCGTCGCCAGTTTTGTATTTGGCGCGCTTAGAAGAAGAGGCGGAGGCAGTATAAAGCTCTAACAGGCTTTACTGCTAACTTGTAACTCAGCTGCGGCTAGCTGCGGCTTGGCTCACAGCAGCAGCTGAGAGAGAGAGAGACAGCTGATTCCGTTTGACAGCTCCTTTTATACTGGAGCTGTCAAACAGTCCAGCCAATCAGGGACTTTCCCGGCTCCAGCTTAAACAGCGGACCGGAGTGAGGACTTGCTGGCCATAACACCCACCATGGCCACGCCCACCCAGCAACCAGGCAGAGAACCCTGCAGACTGGAGAAGAGAAGGGACCTTTAACATCTTTGTCATTCCTTTGGGGATAGGCCAGATCAAAAGACGCTGGGGCATGGTGAAAGACACAGGTATGGCAGAGATCCTGGGAAGGTACTGCAACAGAATTGTGACAACCTTTTTACTCTATATAATACAAAATCAAGATGGGATGGGATTTCTTTCTAACGCTTCCTTCTTTCTCTGGGACTGTGATCTTTTCTGCCAGACAATCTCCCCAGCCCTCCTTTTTTTTTTAAAAAAAAAAATGGCTCATCCCTTCCTAAATCTTTCCTATCTTCCCCAAGGTATTTTGGGTGGGAGGTTGGACTAGATGACCTACAAGGTCATCTTCCAACTCTGTTAACATGTTAAGATCAGCTCTAAATTCCGCTATACCCCCTTTCTTGCATTTCTGTTGCACCTTCCCTCCATAATTTTGAAGACAGGAAAAAAAAGAGGGTGAGTAAATATGTAACTGTAGTCCTCAGCTTACGACCATAATGAAACCCCAAATTTCTGTTGCTCAGCGAGATGTGTTAAATTAGTTTTGCCCCACTTTACGACCTTCCTTGCCACAGTTGTTAAATGAATCACTGCAGTTGTTATGTTAGTAATACGGTTCTTAAGTGAATCTGCCTTTCCCCATTGACTTTGTCATAAGATCTCAAAAGGTGATCACATGATCTAGCACACTGCAATTATCATAAATATGAGTCCGTTGCTAAGCACCTGAATTTTGATCATGTGACCATGGGGATGCTGCAACGGTCATAAGTGTGAAAAACAATCCCAAATCACTTTTTTTCAGTGCCATTTCAACTTTGAACGGTCACTAAATTAATGGCTGTAAGTCAAGGACTACCTGTATCTCATTTTGCAGATGCTTTAAGCTTGGAAGTCAAGAAAAGTAAACTTCAAAGTAACTCTCCTTTCACAGTCTTTGCTATATTAAGAGCCCAGGCGGCGGTAAATCGTTTACAACAGAACTTCATTCAGAGGCGCTGCCAAATCCATAACTTGATCCAAAGTCAAGGTTTGTGGGACAGGCAAGATCTAAACAGAACCTACTTTTGTATACTATGCATATCTTAATATTTACATTATACACCATAATCTGGTGTATGAGTCCTTAAGAAAAGCAGAATCAGTACATTACACAGTCACTTTTGTGATGCTGATTCCTGCATGCAGCATCTGTTCCACTGGAATGCTTCAAGGTGCCGAAACCATAAAGTAGTAACATTTGTCATTTGTTGTGAGTCTATGTGCTAAAATATTCTTAGTTCGCCCAAATCTATAGTAGCACTATTCTCTGTGGATTACTACTGAATTCAATTATCTTAACTTGCTGAATTCAATTAATAATGCCAGGATATCTTGTATTATCACCTTTCTTGTGTTTTTGTGAATAGACTCTATTAATATTGTCATAGTCACTATACTTTGTGCAGGTCATTTCGCTGATCTTACTCTTTACAATTCTCTCTTCTGATCAGACGTGTATGTATACTCCTGCCACAGTTGTTAACTGAATCACTGCAGCAGTTAGGTTACTAACACCGTTGTTAAGTGAATCTGCCTCGATTTTGCTTGTCAGAAGATTGCAACTGGTGATCATATGACCCTGGGACACGGCAACTGTCATAAATATGAGTCAATTGCCAAGCATTTGAATTTTGATCATGTGACTATGGGGTTGCTGCAACAGTCATAAGTGTGTGAAAACCAGTCATACATCACTTTCTTCCAGTGCTGTTGTAACTTTGAACGGTCAAAATAAACTGCTGTAAGTTGAGGACTACCTGTAATTTCATACAATGTTAAATTAAGAGATTCAAAACTCCAGCAGGAGAAATTCCATGTGAATTACTTAATAAAAATATTTTAAAACAATCAGCCACAGACAACTGAAATAACTATTCATATTTTCCGAAAGTATAAATACAAAACAGTTTTCTAATAATTAAACCATATAAACCAAAAGAGCTTAGAAATTGGCTCGTGCTTTATATTATATGTTTTAGAATCACAATAAATACATTCCTCATTTAGATGTCTCAGGTTTCATTCTTTATACCATACAAAAACAGATTTTATTGCTACTCTCCCTAAAAATTAAAAGGAGCCTGTTTGCAATCAAGTATTCTCAACAGACACAAAACCAAATCCACGTAATCTGCCGATCAAATCATCCCATTTTAAAAAGAAGAATCCAATCAAACAAGAGTGGCAAAGGATAATTTAAGCAGAGCTTTAAACTAAGAAAGGATATAATTTAATACTGTATGCCGCAGTTATCATTTTCCCAAGGAACAATTATGAAATGTAAGAGATTTAAAAAAAAAAACTTTGATTTTCTTTTTTCTTTTCTTTTTTTTACCCATGCAAGGATTACAGATAATGTTTATGTATACTCATATGGTTTGGAAGGAGCGAGAAAAGGGGCCTGGCCTCTTAAAATGGAGTTCTCCTTAATTCTCTGCTTCAGTTCCCTTGTGAAGCATGTAAGGCTAAGATCACATGCTCAGCAAAAACGCCGTTAGTGTTTCTCTAGCTCAGCCCGCAGGGCTTTGCACAATAAAATCTGTCAAGAGAAGGAAACCAGATGGAATGTGTAGTCGGGGCCCTGCTGTATGTGCTCCAACTCAACACAGATGGGCTTTGCAGGAATCAAAGCTCAGCTGCCTGTATACACACAACACCTACACCCTCCCACCCACCCCATACAAACATACGTCGTCCCCCCTTCCTTTTCTTTGTCTTGTCGGAATGAAGTCCCTAGAAAAGGCTCTAATAAGAGTCTTGGGGTGTATACACGCACACACAAACACACACACACACAAACAGAGGCTACCTTTCCTTTCTCTGCGCTGCTGAAAGACAGGCGTCTCGGCTTGCCTTAGATTTCACCTCGAAGTCCACGTCTGGACGGGTGTCTCGCCGTCCAGGCTGTCTGATTAAGAGAACAGAACAAGGGGTGGAAGGGACCTTGGAGGTCTTCTAGTCCACCCCCTCCCTGCTCAAGGAGGATACCCTATATCCCATTTCAGACAAATGGCTGTCCATCCTTCCCAAAGACTCTCATTGCTTCTCCCCCCGCCCCCCACTTCCCGGACGCTGGAGATTTCTAAACTTGCCAGTTGCCCTCCACTACTCCTCAGAGCGTACACGTTCACACGCACACCCGTTTTAAAGGGGGAAAAAAACCTTGAGCTGATTTTGCCCCCCAAGCATGCCCTCCTCCTCCCCCCTCCCCCCGCTGCTGCCTGGCGTGCAAGCGGCTTTCCTGTCCTGTCCTTTCCCCGCCGCCGCTTCAACCGAGGCAGGCTCTGCTGTTTCAAAGGGTCGCCTGCCTGGCTCTGCCTCGTCCCCATTGGCCGGATGGGGCCCTCCTTCCTGCCGGGGCTGCTGATGTCAGCCACGCTCTCACACCCTTCCTAAGCTTGCCGCCGCCGCCGCTCCTGCTGCTGCGGCAGAACCTCCTCGGCGCGATCAGCCACGACCCGGAGCGACAGGCTCTCCGCCGGGGCGAGGCCAGCCCCGCAGCCGATCCAGGGACCGGGCGGACGCCGCTCCTTCCTTCCTTTCCTTCCTTCCCTCCAGCGCTCGGTCGGAGAGGACGGAGGGCGCTTGTTTACCGGGCGGAGAAGGAAACGGTAGCGAGCCGTCTTTTGTCTTGGAAGGAAGCATCTCCTCGATTTTCCCGGGGTCCGGGAGGCGCGCTTTGCTCGCTCCAGCCTCTTTCGCCCGGACTTCGGTTTCGGCCAACATGTCTTGAGGTTGCGGCGGCTAAGAAATGCCTCTGGCTGGAGCGGTCCCGGCGGATGCCTTTGTATGATCGCCGCCGCCGCTGCCGCCGCCGCCTTTGGCTCCCGACCCTCCTTCGGCGTGTGCATGTTGTGAAAGGCAGCAGCGCTTGACCGCGGTTCGAAGCTGCCAACCTGGAAGATCGGAGCAGAGCATCGCGGCGGTGTTTTCGCCGTCCTTCTCCCCGGGGGCTGGCTCAGCCTGCTGGATGGTAGCAGCAGCAGCAGCGGCGGCGAAGTCTACGGCCCAAATTGCCAAGCGGGCGACCTCCGGGGCGCTGTAGACCAGCGGCGGCGGCTTTGCCTTTGCAGGATCGGGGGGGGTGTCCCGTGGTTCGCGTTTCTCCTGAACTGCTGGTTTGCCTTGAATGTGTCGGAATATGCTCATGAAGGAGTATCGGATCTGTATGCCTTTGACAGTTGAGGAGGTGAGTGCGCGTTGCCTAATACGGGCTGAGGGGGATCGCTTGAGGAGGGTGCCTTATGCGAGGGAGAGGGGGGATCGTCGGCGATCCAGTGACGGCTTTTCCACGGCTTTTTCTTTTTATTCCCTGCAAATGCACGGAGGGGAGCCTCGTTCCGCAAGAAGTGTCAGGCACAGTTGCATTAGAATCTCCATTGGCCACCCAGCTTTGCTTTGGGGGAAAAAACAAAAAGAAAGAAATACCTTCTCACACACATACCTTGGGTGGCTCTGATGTGGGCTGCGGTTAATGTAAGAATGCATTTGGTGAAAAAAAACAACAACAAGTTAACAAGAAAACATTCGCGCGCTCTCCCCCGGTATTTTCATTTCCCAAGTTTATTTAGCTAGCGATGCATGGCCGTTTCTATGATTTGCCTTCTTTAAAGAGGGCTTTGCCACTTTCCAATTACCTAGAATCAAGTTAGCCAGCCTTTCTTCGAGGGATTCGGCTTAAGAAGCAATGCGTATCATAACATGTGCGCGCTGCGCTAAGGTGCCTGAATTGAAGCGGGTGGCAAACAAGCATGACGGCGGAGGAAGAAGGACTACATACAAGGGGCTGTTCGTGTGCAGAATGCAACAGGTTTCGGGGGAGGGGGGTGTCATACCAGCTATAGTTGTAATCAAACTGATACGGTGTAATAGTCGCTTTACTGACATAAAGTTTGGATGTTGTTTATACCGTAAAAACTTCAAATTGTCTTTCTCTTTCTGTTACCCTTCTCAGTTTTGGCTGTGAAACGGAAAGGCTGCAATCTGAGTCGGAGAACCGTTTAAATTTACATTTGCTGCCTTAATGGCAAAGCCAGTCAATACATTCAAGTTTCTTTTTCGCCTTTATTCTTTTGGCGCTGCCAAAATATACTCGGTCTCTTCCTCTCATTCTTCCTTCCAAAATCTGCGGTTCGCCACAAGGGGGCGCGTTTTGGATAGAATTCTCCTGTCTAGAGCGGTGTTCTTTTCCTTTCTGTTTAATGCAGATACTGCAAATACGTTGGGAAGAATCCTATTTGTAGATTTAGGGGTGCGGGGGTAGGTAGGTAGGTAGATATTTTTTCTATAATAATGTTTTATTCTTGCATTCCGACATTTTTCGCTCCTTGCTAGGATTTAGAATGAGTTTTGCAGTTGCAGAAAAACTAGTTTAAATGTTCTGGGGTTGCCACGATCTTTTGCAATTTGTGTCATGAGAAAATAAAAATGCAGATGTCAGTCATATAATTCACCTTATTCCGCCTCTATATTATTTGAGCCCGCCAAAATCCAGCGCCTATGGTCTATTTTGTATTTTTAATACTGGGGGCTGCCTGGATGTTGTATGAACTTTTCCTCCAACAGCTTCGTGGCTTTTTTTGTTTTTTTTTAGGCTCTTCTGTTGGAAACCAGCATTCTGGTGGTTAAGGAGAGTTTTGCCAAGAACTCAGCAGAAGTTGCTATTCCTTAAAAATGAATGCATGTAACCCTGTGTTGTTAATGTTCCTCTTTAATTTATCAGTAGTTAAATTTTAACACTACCTCTTCCTCCCTTTCCATTTCAAGCCTGGTTGCCTAGAGCTTGTCACAACCAAACGAGACAAATGGCTGTTTATAAGCCTGACTTAAAATGCACTTTATAGTTCAATACAGAGGAGCAGTTTGGTGTAATGGTTAAGGTAGAGGGCTAAAAACCAAGAGACTCTGAGTTTTAATCCTGCCTGGGGCATGAAGTCAGCTAGGTCTGGGAGTTGAAGTCCACCAGGCTTAAAGTTGCCAAGGTTGGAGACCCCTGAGCTAGGTTACTTTTTATCTCAGCCCTGGGAAGAAAGCAGGGACAAGCCACTTCTGAAAAATCTTGCCAAGAAAACTGCAGGGATTTGTCCAGCCAAATGCCAGAGTGAACATTGATTCAAAGGAACATACTCACATAGACTAATATAGTTCGGTAGAAGTAAAAAGCCAATTATCCTTAGTTCTTTGCATAGATGTGAAAAATATTGTGCTTTCCCTCCCTGGGTAATGTCTGAATTTGCGAATTGGGGTCCATACTTTCCTTGCAGGACAGGACTGGCTCAAATGATTTTCCACTTTGGGAAAATATATACAAAATAGAGGTTTCCTTAAAATGAAAGAAGGAAGCACAGAAACACTGAATTCAGATTTGGGTTGCCAAATCGAAATCTTACGTCGTGTATGAATGAACATTAATTAACTTTGGGGGCTAAAAATATGAATCAGGAACAGAACGTCATGGATTTTAGCTCAACCTTTTTACAAGTAACGTCAAAGGATTGATTGTGTTTATGACTGTGTAGATGATGCGAGGTAAGATTTTTCTATATTCACAAAAAGTGTAGATATACCGTTCCCACTCATGGAGATGCGTGAGTCCTACTCTCAGCTATGCTTCTCGAACTTGGGGTGGAGACCTTGAGATGTTTGTTTTATAGCCACCCATCTTATCTCGAGGTTGCAGAATTTCAGTTCTACACCCAACATGGTCAGTGATAGGGGGATGCTAGATGATCACAGGTTGCCTCTTTCTGAGTGCTCTTGGCACCCGGTTTGCCAATCCTGGCTGCTTATACAAGGGGATAAAGTTCAATAGTCTTTCCTTGGAATGTGTTCCTTCAGATTATGCTTAGATATCAAACCTAGCTTAGGGTCTTTACAATCATAACAAGAATGAAACAACTCATCCTTTTATGCAAATATAAAATCTCTACTCTGGAAGACCTGTGGTTTTGAATTGTGACCATGCTATTAGTTGAAAACCATAGCGGTCAGTGACTATACTTGTTTCTTCATCAAATACTGGAAAATGTATTTAAATAAGTTCCTCTTGGTGTTTTTTATTTCCCTCTCAGCAACTGTCACCTTCTCATTAATGCTCAGAATCTTTTGCCATGTTGTACTATAAGCAATGATAAATGCACAAGTACATTATGTGACTAGGCTTATAGCAGCAAGCTGTAGTTTTCCTTGGATCCTTGGTTGCTAAGTTGCTTTCCTTTTATTAATAAAAAATGGCTATGAGTATCTGACCTTTAAATCATCAAACTGGACTTTTTCCTTGAATAGTTTGTGTATTTGCTGTAATCCCCATGTGACTTGAGTCAGATTGGGATAAAATGTCAAAAGCTCAGATTTAGGCTGTTGTACTTACTGTATGATAAAATTTCTTCCCAGATGGGAAGAAATATAATGTAGAAAATCTGACTTCGTTAAATTGCTGATTATATGTTGACTAAGGATCTCATTACTCGGTTTATATTGCTTTACCTAAATACAGGTAGTCCTTGATTTAGTTCATTTAGCGAACTTACAGTGGCATTGAAAAAAGTGACTTATGATCATTTTTCACACTTACGACTGTTGCAGCAGCTCCATGGTCATGTGATCAAAATCCAGATGCTTGGCCACTGGTTCATATTTGTGACAGTTGCAGTGCCCCAGGGCCATGTGATCAGTTTTGCAACCTTCATATAACAATTGTGGCAAGAAAAAATGTAAACTTAATAATTGTCTCGCTTAGCAACACAAATATTAGGCTCAATTTTGGTCATAAATCAAGAACTACCTGTATTGCATTCTGAGCAAATTCTGGCACTCACTAATATTTCAAATAGATATTCACCTAATAGCTTCTTTAATACAAAAATACTCTAGGTTGAAAACATTAAGGCTACTTCCTGATAACATGTTTGCTTACAATAAACAAAGTCCCCTTGGCATAATTAGCATTTAGGAATGGAAAAAGGTCTGAAATAAATTTTCCCTGAAGATTTAATTGTTCCTGGTTTTTGTTCAAGTTCATGGCATGTAGGCAGGGCTTCCGCTTAGCACATTTCCCCAGACTTCCGCTAAGTTACAATGCTGTCTTAATTTCATGATTGCTTATAAAAATAATTTTACCCCTTGCTTTCAGAAAGCGATAAAAGAACCTTGATGGCAGCTGTCAGAAACTGATAAAAACAACTCATTATAAGTGAAGCATTACAACAAAACATGCAAACTAAACATAATGGAGGAGCAAAGGAGACATAGGACAAAATATTCAGTTATTGAAACAGATGTAATGCCTGCTATAGTAGAATACTGATTACTGCAGCTCTCATGAGCTGGATGGTAATGAAAGAAATGAGATGCTTGATGCAAAGCTTAATCAGATTTAAGACATCAAGATGTCTTAAAATGACTACTGGTGGTGTGTTGCAGGTTGGATAACTATGATAATTTATAGGTAGTCTTCAACTTACGACCACAATTGAACCCAAAAATTTCCATTGCTAAGCAAGGCAGTTGTTAAGTGAGTTTTGCTCCTTTTTATGACTTTCTTTGTCGCAGTTGTTAAGTGAATCACTGCAGCTGTTACGTTAGTAACACCGTTAAGTAAATCTAATTTCCCCATTGACTTTGCTTGTCAGAAGGTTGCAAAAGGTGATCACATGACCCCAGGATGCTTCAACCATCATAAATACATGCCAACTGCCAAGCATCCAAATTTGGATCACGTGATCACAGGGATGCTGCAATGGTCATAAGTGTGAAAAACGGTTATGTCACTTTTTTTCCAGTGCTGTTGTAACTGAGTTTCCATGTTGGAGAATGGACTTATGCCTCAGTTTTCCCATTCTAGGTCCCACACTGTACCTTAACTGGCCCATCAGATTGACATCACTTTCTAGCTATAATCATTTGGGTCAGAACTTCTCCTCAGCTTGGTCTTGTTATAAAAATGGCAGCCTTTGTGCTTGCTGGTAATCTATTTCCAACTGACCTTGGGAAGTGATGTAGCTTTGCAAATTATGCAGGTAGGGAATCTGTCAAACTTCCTCTTTAATTCAAGGAAGTGGAGGTAGATGGTTTTTTTTCAAAAGGATTTTTTTAAAAAAAAAAAACCCCGTCCCCCCCATTACTTCTTAACTTTCCATCTCTCTCAGAGAGAAGGACTCATTGGTATTTCTGTTTGCCAGTTACAAATACTCAGAAAGGGATACCTGTGACATTGGCCTTTTTGTTATTCTTGCGTGATATTTTAACAATGTTCCATGATATACTTTTTATTTTCTGCAAATTTTTTCTTCCCTTTTGATCTGCTCGTTTTTTATTTCAAACGTGTTTTGTGTTGATGACAAGCTGCCAGCAAGAAATACTCTAAAATTCTCTTTTGCATGGTGTCTGTTACTCTTACCCAACCTGCAAATTATTAAAGTCACCTTTGCATGAAGTTAAATTTATTTGAGCCCTGCAGAAATGGAAGGTGGTGAGACTCCTGGTTGTTGTAAAGGCTGCTGCAATTTTCAGATCTTCCCACTTTGTACAACATCTGCTTACAAAGGGTACATAACTAACTAATGCATGCCCTAGGACAGGGATCAGCAACCTGCGGCTCCAGAGCCGCATGTGGCTCTTTCATCCCTCTGCTGTGGCTCCCCGTTGTCAGTCAGCTCCACAATTGATAAGGCTTTCAGTTAGGACAGGTAGAGGAAAAAGGACACTGCGCTAGGAAGAGACTCTATGGTGGGGGAACCACCATAGAGTCTGGTTGACTCCAGAATTGAACAGGGGGCTTCCAGTTAGGACCTTTGTGGCTCTTTGAGTATTTAAGGTTGCCGACCCCTGCCCTAGGAGAAATATAGAGCCCTATTCCCATCTAGTACCATTCTGCCTAGAAAGCTGCCATGAAGATTTTCGAATTACGACCCAAATTGAGCCCAACATTTCTGTGATTGAGACATATGTTAAGTGAGTTTTGCCTCATTTTATGACCTTTCTTGCCACAGTTATTAAGTGAATCATTACAATTGTTATATTAGTAATCTGTCTCCCCCATTGACTTTCCTTGTCAAAAGATCACAAAAGGTAATTACATTACACTATAACTGTGATAAATATGAGTCAGTTTTCAAGCATCTGAATTTTGATCACTTGGTGATGGAGGTGCCGCAATGGGCACAAGTGTGAAAAACGGTCATAAATATTTTTTTTCCCGCTGTAACTTCAGACATTGACTAAATGAACTGTTGTTGTAAGTCGAGGACAGGGGTGGGATGCAAATATTTTTACTACCAGACCTGTGAGCGTGGCTAGGCGGGCATGGCCATGTGACTAGATGGGCGTGGCTTTTTTTGCAGCACCCTCCCTCCCGTGCTCCAGGTTTTTTTGCCTCCTGGGCCTCAGGAAGCCTCCTGGGAGGCCGTTTTGCTCCCAGGAGGCTTCCCTGAGGCTCAGGAGGCCAGAAACCGAGCACCGGAGGGGGAGTGCGCTGCAAGGGGATCCTGGTACAGCTGATCAGCGGAACAGCTGATCGTTGGGAGGAAAGAAAAGAAAAGAAAAGAAAAAAAGAAAAGAAAAGAAAAGAAAAGAAAAGAAACACTGGTTTGGCTGAACCGGTAGCTGTTACTACCGGTTCAGCCGAACGGTAACATTTTTTACTACCAGCTCACTCGAACTGGGCCAAACCGGTAGAATACCACCATTGGTTGAGGACTATCTGTATTTAATTTTAATAGAGGAACACACTGCATTCATCTTCACTGCTCTCTTGACTTCTGCTATTTACCCATTGCGAAATGCATTGCAGCAATGCTAATGGGTGTGGCAACTACGTTTGCTAGGCTCTAAGAAATGTTTCATTCAAAATATGTTTTAATGTATTTTTCACTCTAGTTTTTGAGAGTCTTACCTTTGTATTGACTTTCTTTTGACATCATATACGTCACCACTGCAGTTTTCAGATTCAGATCTCTCTTATTTGATGAATTCGTGCCTAATTATTATACTCCCATCAGGAAAAAAAGAACAGCAACCAAGGTCCTTATAGGTGATTTAAAGCCTACTTCATTTAGTCTTATATATTTCAGGGATGATATCCATTTCATTATGGATCTTTATGCTAAAGTTGGCATTTCTATACACCCCTGCTTTTGAGACACTGAGAATTGTAAGCACCGAGATTAGACAAAAATGAGACAAAAGAATAGAATGTGATAATTACCTTATTGGTTGTAGGTATTCAAAAGCAGAATGGAGCAAAAGTCCTTTTTTTTCCCCTCTCTACTCTTTTTGGGAACTGCCTGCAGGCATTCTGTTTAAGAGCAGCTGAATTTCAGCCATCTCATATCTTTCTTCTGTGTAAAGCACAGAATCAATAGAATCAATCTGATGTAGTAGCTAAAATATTGGATTAAGACAGGAGACTCACTGCATAACTACTGCTGTCTCCTGAACCAAGTAGGAGAGAGGGTTATAAGAGAGTGAGCACACACAGACACACAGAAAGAGAGAGAGACAGAGACAGAGAGACAGAGACACACAGAGAGAATGAGAATATCTGTCTCTCTCCATCCTTATCCCTCACTCTATCCCTATTTGACAAGCAAAGTCAGTAGGAAGCCAGATTCACTTAACAACTGTGTTTCTAACTTAACAACTGCAGTGATTCACTTAACAACTGTGGCAAGTTAGGTTGTAAAATGGGGCCAAAATCACTTAACAACTGTTTCGCTTAGCAACAGAAATCTGGGGCTCAACTGTGGTCGTATGTCGAGGTCTACCTGTTCTTGCACTTGGGGGGGCTCTAGTCGATTTCATCTATCAGCAATCCCCATCTTAATCTTTCTGGTTGGTTTGAATCATCAAAAGCCATCTGGCTCCATTTTTGTCGCTGGTGTAAGCAGCCTGCATTGAACTCTTGCTCTGCCCCACTGCCCTGACCCTGGACTCAAATGAGCCATTTCTCACTCATCACCCCCTCTGCTATCACCTAACAATCCCAGCTGCAACTGTTGGGGGGGGGGAAACTCCTGCTTGTAAAGCAGGGCTACTAGGCCATCATCACAGCTTTTGGGAGGAGGGGAATTTATATGCAGGAAGAAGAAAAAATTATGATGGCTGGGCAGCTTTCTTTTCCTACCAACTCATATTTTTTTCCGCAAAACAGCTTCCACTGAAAGCTATTAATAAACAGTTATTAATTCTGGCATAAGTAAAAGGAAGTTGCATAGACATACCATTGATAAGAGGGTTAGGACATAAAAACAAGCTATACACCGCCAGAGAAAAGAGAATTGAACGTTAATTCTCAGTTTATCCACATAGCACTACTCACAGTCAACCATTAACAAACATGACAGTGAAAATGTATTTGGTCTCGCATGAGCGCTGCCATCTGTAACTTGGGAGATTCCGAGGAGCAAAGCAGCATCCTAGTCCCATATGCATATTATAGCCAACCTAGGTGGCCAATTTAAATGCAGCCCAGAAAAATCTCAAATCAAGCGGGTTAACAGAACATACAACAGGTAAGTCTTCGACTTACAAGAGTTACAATGGCAAAGACTTATGACCGTTTTTCACAATTATGACCATTGCCGCATCCCCATATTCAGATGCTTGACAACTGACTCACATTTATGATGGTTGCAGTGTCGTGGAAGGTGATGCGATCATCTTTTGTGACCTTTTCAAGGGTGGGTGGGTGGGGAAACCAGATTCACTTAACAACCGTGTCACTAATTTAACAGCTGCCGTTAACAAATGTGACAAAAGTTGTAAAATGGGGCAAAACTCGCTTAACAAATGTCTCGCTTAGCAACAGAAATGTTGGACTCAGTTGTGGTCATAAGTCGAGGACTACCTGTACAGATTAATCCAAGGTCCCTTTCAACTCTGTTAATTCTGTTATTCTGTTCTGTTATTAAAAGTATACATTTATAAAATGATGGTCTTTTCAAAGTTTCCACTCTCTGTGTTGAAATGACTCCAGTGAGAGAATAAGGGATTGTCCCTCAGTGACTGCTTAAATGCTTCACACCAGGCAGGGGTTTTTCAATCATAGTTTATTAAGTAAATCACATTTACTTAGGTGCAAATTACTACATTCTGGTCTCTTCCTCAAAGTCATATTAATATGCATTCCTCTAGTGCAGTGATGGCTAACCTTTTTGGGCTCCTGTGCCAAAAATTGTGCGCACATTAGCACGCGCGCACTCGCGTGCCAGCACCCAGAATGCAGTGTGCCTCCCCCACACCCCTTGCACATGCGCACGCAATCTCCCCCCCCCGCCACCCCCTTACCTGCACTGCACCTCACAGCTGATTTTTTTGACTGGTTTGGGGCCTTTTTTGGCCTCCCAGAGGCTTGGAAAAAGCCTC
Organism: Notechis scutatus; assembly: GCF_049901735.1. NCBI lineage: Eukaryota > Metazoa > Chordata > Lepidosauria > Squamata > Elapidae > Notechis > Notechis scutatus. The sequence continues at coordinate 125,511,152 of NC_142010.1, forward strand.
TGCAAGGCTTTTCAGGATGAATAGGCCCGTTTCATCACTTCCTGTAATACCAGAAGTGACGAAATGGGCATATTATTTGGCTTGAAAAGCCTTGCAGAGGCTTTTTCCAAGCCTCTGGGAGGCCGAAAAAGGCCTGAAACCAGCAGAAGAATTAGCTGTGAGGCACACGCCTGCACAGTGAGGTAAGTTTGCCTACGGCTTGCATGTCGGCACAAATGGCTCTGCGTGCCACTTGTGGCATGTGTGCCATAGGTTCACCATCACGGCTTTAGTGGCTGAATTAGCAAAAAGATAATTTACACTGGTGCTGTAGTCAAGCTCTAACCTGCCCCAGTAACAAGGTTACTTACACGTAGACCAGCTCTTACAACTTTGTGGACAATTTCAGAACAGCAATTATTGGTGTTTTATTCTGTAATACTACCATACCTACATTCTAAATATTGTCCTCCTTCCACCCACCTGGTAAAGATTACCACTTTCTCTCCTTAAAATGTGGGTTATGGGCTCGGGGAAATGTGGGCTGAGGCTAGGATGTGAGCCGTTTTCAAGTTGCCTGAGTGACAGTTACCAGCGTGGAGATAGATGCTCCACCTTCATATCACTGGGTTGTTTCTGAACACAGATCTGCTGGTTTTCTGGAAAGCTATTGGAGTTGGATGAAAAAATAACCCAGCTGGAGATGAGATAAAAGTGAGAAAGCTTGAACAAGGCTGATAAAGCTGTGTTCTGCTTTTATCTTAGTTTGTCCTTCACTTAGCAACCTGTCAGATGAACTGTTTCGGTTTAGAAGCCTTGTCACTTGGGTTACAACCAAAATGGCTTGCAATGGGCTACAACCTCCTGACTTGAGGTGTCACAAATCATTCATACACTGAACCTTGGGTTGGGAGAAGAAGATAGAACACACTACAAGTGGACCTTGTTTAGTGACTGCTTCACTTAATGACTATTTGCAGTTACAACAGTGATGTAAAAGTAATTTTATCATCAATCTTCACATTTACAATTTTCTCAGGCTTGTAAAGTAAAGGAAAGCCAAAGTAAGATCTTAAGCACCATAGCTATTTCATTTACTTACTGCTTTGCTGAATGGCAGAGTTGTTGTTCCCAATTATAGTTCCTAAATGAGGACTACCTGGATAAAACCAGAGGGGCTAGAATAGTTTTACTTCCATAGTTGACCAGGGAGAAGACAAACGTTGCATTATTTTTTTAAATTATTTTTTAAAAGTAGTATTATTGTGCTTTCTTTGTTTATTTTTATTGTTTAATTGCTTTGCTATTGTTATGTTTATATTTTTCTAATATTATTTTTTCCGTTTTACTGTGGTAAGTGGCCCAACAGTCAGATGGGCGGTAAATAAATTTAACAAAAAAATAATAAAATAAATAAAATAATGAGGAGATATCCTCAGAAAGTGATGAGTGGGGCTATTCTGAGTCATCATTAGCAGTCTTTGTGCATTGTGTGAATTAAATCTAAGTATAACAGCATCATAGGAAAAGTACCGCCAAAGAAATCACATTTCAAAAAAGGTTTTCCCGCTTGGGTACTTGCCAGATGAATGGGCTTTAGCTTCCATCATTCTCAATGACAGTCATGCTGATTAGAGAATTTTGGGAACTTAACTCCAGATCAATACCAGGGAGAAAAGCTAAAATACAAATAGGCAACCAAGCATAAGATGTGTAAGGAATGGAACTCTTCTGCATTGCACATATAATTTTCTATATAAATACCAAGGCAGTCTTGCCTGTTGAAGCATATGTTTGATATTTGTAAATTTTGTGTCACCTATTGTGGTTCGCCGGCAGCCGGTGCAGATAGCAGCGAATCGGACAGTGGGGAAGAACGGGGACCAGTCAGGGAGTCTGGAAAGGACTTGGACACGGGTCCTGCGTCTGATGCAGAGATGGGGCCCGGACCATCTGGGAGTGGGGTGCTGCCTCTGGAGCCTTCAGAGCCTGGTAGCAGCGAGGCAGAGGACCCACAGGAGCCTGTTCCCAGTGCACGTGTGCGCAGAGCTGCTAGAAGGCGAGAGCAGCTGAAACAAAAGAGGCAACTCAGGAGTAAGGCTGGGAGGTGATTGCCCCTCCCATAAGGTATAAAGGATAGGCAAAGATGACGAAACCTTTGCAGGAAGCAAAGTTATTCATTCGGTTCAGATTCATTCTTGAACTTTGTACTTTGGTTGTTTTTTTTTCTACTTCATTGGACATTTCTGTTATTGGCAGGACTTCACAGGGAAGAAAGGTGGGTGCTTATCTCGTGGAACTGTTGGAGAGTCATTACTAGCTGGGAATTAAAATTTCCCAGTGTTGCAATAAAACAAGATTTGTTTTTAAAATAAGCGTGTGCGTAATTACGGTCTCAGAAGCCTTGGTCAGAACATCACCATGCCAATAATACATACAGTACTTATTATGACTGTTACAGCATCCCTTATGTGACCTTCGGACAAGCAAAATCAACGGGGAAGCCAGATTCACTTAACAACCGTGTTGCTAATTTAACAACTGCAGACACTGACTTAACAAATCTGGGAAGAAAGGTCATAAAATGGGACAAAATTCATTTAACAACTGTCTTGCTTAGCAATGGAAATTTTTGGCTTAGTTATGGTCATAAGTCGAGGATTGCCTATATTCCCTTTAGTTTGTTGAATGTGTTCCTAGTATGATATGCCCTTGTATGTATATAACTCCTGGATTCTTTTTTAGCATAAGGTGTTTGTGATCTATTAATCAGAATAGTAATTTATTAAATAATAATTTATTAAAATTGTATGCTTCCCAACTCCCAGTGACTTTGGGCAGGTCACAACAATCTAGATTCATACCTCATTTTGCATTCTGTTATAAAGTCACTAATTAGTGCTTGTACTTGAAAGCTTTTACTTTAGTGATGCTTAATTTGGACCAATAAAGGTTCGGGACTAATTAGTATCTTGAGTTTTTAGAATCTCTTTCTGAAACAATTTATAGATAACAAATTTCCAACGGTAATTTAAATGCTGACTTTTAAGAATAATGTATGGATATCTTAAAGAGGATCCAATTATATTTTAGTTAATTACTTCTTCTATGATAAAGTTATATATTTGCTTTAGTTGAACTGATAGCCAACATCTAAGTGAAAATCTTTGGTGTTCTCTAAAATAGTTTGAGATTTTGGAATGCAGTACTAATTAGGATTGCTTTTCCCATTAGTAAAGGAATTAGAGGGATATTTTGATTTTTAAAAGGATAAAAAAGCTGCATTTAATGAATTATAATTAATCAATTCAACAAATGTTCTCCCCCACTTCCAGTTAAGCACATCAGGATGTTCCACTCCCTTCAGCCAAAGTCAGCCTTCTGTAAAATGTATGTCCTTCCAATGGCTTGGAATTACAATTCAGAATGGCTGAGGGCAAGGAAAGCTGAGAGGTCTTCCGGATGACATCGAGTTGCAGTGGATGGGCCTAAATTGTGGCTATATGAATATATTTCTCTCCTCCCCCCCCCCCATTGCTTTAAGTTTTGTGCTCTGGCTTTGCTTCTTGTTGTTGTGTAATCCTGAAACAATACCCCAATCAACTACCAACTCAGAGGAACAATCAAGTAGTAAACAGCCTAATCAGGGAATCTCCAAGTCAAGACCACTCCCACCAACACTGACAAGGCAAACCACTTGTATATAACTAAAGAACAAACCTCATTCCTTCTAGCACTGATGATGTTACCTAGTTTGTTAATAAAACATCTACAAGAAAATAAACAAGAGCAGAGAAGCACCAAGGACCTCACAGTTCAATCCTGTGACACAAATATTCTCTTCTATCAATCCTGGAACTGTTTGTTGGGAAATAGTTTGGCTGTTGAATTGCAGCAAGTTGCTAGCATTCTTTTTAGACCACTGGTTTGGATTAAGGTGTGTTGTCCCATCAAAAAGAGACAACCGTGGCAGTTTGATCAGTATTGAGAAACTGCTCTTATGAAAGTGATTGGCAATACCTGAAGTAACTCTGCTTCAAGCATATAGTATGGGGACGGACAACTTTTGTTAAGCCGGTAGATTTATTGCAGCTTGCCTGGCTGACTCATGGAAACTATGAGGCTTTGAAGACCTCCCTCCCCCTTCCTCTAATCTCTAAATTATCTACCCCCTCGTCTTCCCAAAAGCTGAAAAGAAGGTACTGGAAAAACCAAGTCTTGCTGAGCCTCCAAACATTCCTGCTAGAGCACTTGTAAGTCCAGCTTTGCTTTAACTCCATGCAGGATGGAAGAAAACGAGCGACGTGGAAGGGGATTGATTCTAGTCAAGGAACAGGATGTCTCCTCCTAAGCTTCCCCCTCCCTTTTTGCAGTTTACTTAAGGTAGATGACTGGCAAAATCTGATCTGTAAGCAATGTCCCATGCTCTTCATATGATTTAGCTCCTTTTCTCCCACAACTTAGAATCCTTTCTACAGGTAGTCCTCAACTTACAACTATTCGTTTAGTGACTGTTCGAAGTTACAATGGCAATGACAAAAGTGGCTTACAGCCGTTTTTCACACGATCATTGCAGCATCCCCATGGTCATGTGATCAAAATTCGGACGCTTGGCAGCTGGCTCATATTAATGATGGTTGCAGTGTCCATGGGTCATGTGATCACCTTTTGCTACCTTCTGAGACGCAAGGTCAATGGGGAAGCCAGATTCATTTCACAACAGCCGTCTTAGTAACTTAGCAACTGTAGTGGTTTGCTTAATAATTATGGCAAGAAAGAGTGTAAAACCGGGCAAAACTCGCTTAACAATTGTCTTGCTTACCAATGGAAATTTTGGGCTCAATTGTGATCATAAGTTGAGGACTGCCTGTATTTGCATTTGTTTTGGGGTTGCCTCTATCTAGGGATAAACCATTAAAATATCAGCCGTCAGTCAAAGAGCATGAAATTGAGACATTTATTGTAACAACATTAGTAGATGGGAAGCCAGTCATTTGTTAATGTGAGAAGAAATTATGTCATGCTCTAATTGAATGAAGAAGGAAGAAAACTGTTAGTCTTCTGCGCACAATAACACTGGTGCCATTTTAAGTTTTACATATCAATCTCTGCTTTCAGATATTACTTGAGTTTTGACTCCCACGATTTGGAAATTCTAGTTGATATTTTGCTTCAGGCAAAGATCAACTCCTTCTTTTGATTACTTTTCTTTCCCCTGCAGCTGTACAGCATTGACAAACCTTTGTAGGAAAGTGTATGTAAACTTCTGTTTTATCCAGGAGACTTATTTACATGAACCACACAGAGAAAGTGTCTCTGAAGTTTTCTCAATGGCTTACTTTCCTGTGACATATAATCCTTCCTTTCAAAAATTAAATAAATAAAGCAGAGATTTATTTGGAAGACAGAGAGAAAGAAGTGTCTGATAATTCAAAATTCAAGTTAGCTATTATCAAACTGATTCTTATTATGTACAGTAATTTTCATTGGACCAACTGGAAGCATGGGTGAATCTGGATTTTGATGCAGGGTCCTAACGTATTCAGAGTTAGGAGACATTTTTGAATTCAGATTTAACATAAAATCATGTTTCTTACTTTGGAAGTGATCTTGCTGGAACTACACTGATGCATATTTTATCTTGCATGTTCATGAGAAAATAAAATGTTGGCTATTGTTTTTAAAATGTTGTTTAGGGGTTTTCTGTTTGTTTTATTTTTTGTAATGGTCTGTTAGTGACAATATTCCATCTCTCTTGAGGTTGTCAATATTGTATTAAAAAACATATAGGAAAAATAGATTTAAGACATGATATTTACTTGTTTTAATAATATGTTTTAAACAAACCATGAGGCCCTGGTTCACATATTACTCACAACCAAATTGCATTTGTGACATAAACATTGTGTGTGAATTCAACCACTAATTAGATGCCTTTTTTGAACAGGAATCCATAAATTGCATTTATGATGTCAACTTGCACGTAAAAGGAGATACCCTGAATTCAGGTCAACATTTAGTGATTTCATGGGCAGAGCCATTCAGTCTTCATGCCTTTGTCCAAATATATCATTCTATCCATAGAATAATATCAGTATTATGAAAAGTAGCCCTTAATATTAATGCCATTCATTCACAAAGGTAGTCCATCCCATTTAAACTTGGGATTGTCAAGTTGAGGAATTGAGCTAAATTCTTCTGAGATCCTATACATTTTTGTGATTAACAAGATTGGCGCCATCAGAATGTCTCCATCCAGGGTGGGGACTCAATAGATCTTATGTTTCACCCCATCACTGGGTAGCTCCAAATCCTGTTCCACATAAGATATAAAAACATCATACTATACTATACCTCTGTGTTAGAAGCATTGAGGCACTCCCATGGTGAAAGAATCAACCAGTGACATCACCATTGACAGGAAACAATGGCAATATCTCCTGGCCAGTTGGGGGCTCTCCTCCCACTAAGTTGCCCACCAAAGTGGTACCTAGGAAGGTTACAAATGGGGATCATGTGTTCCCAAGACAGTGCAGGTATCATAAATGCATGCCAGTTAACAAGCAGTCATGGAGCCACTGCAATGGTCATAATTGTGAAAACCAGTTATAACTCAGTTTTTCCAGTGCCATTATGACTTTGAACAGTTACTAAACGAATGACTGTAAGTTGAGTACCTTCCATTAGAGCAAGGGTGGGGAACTATGGCCCCTTTATGATGTGTGGACTTCAACTCCCAGAATTCCTGAGCCTGGCTGACTTAGGAATTCTGGGAGTTGAAGTCTACACATCATAAAGGGGCCATAGTTCCCCACCCCTGCATTGGATGCAATGGAGTTTGACTCTTTGGAAACTTGCTGTTTTAAAGCAATAGTACGCATTAACTTGGCTGGTTGTCTCTTCCTGACTGAGCCACCCAAAGTCCTCTCTCTGGTTAAATATCTCCATGTCTCCTCCTTGATTTCTGCTGCCTCCAGGGATGTGCTTCACTTCACCAGGTCCCTCCCTCCCTCAAACTCTGTTCTTTCTCTCATTGTTCTGGTGGCTGTGGCTGCTATTCCCCCACCCCCTCCTGGATATCTTGGAAGTTTATTCTCAGCATACAAGTTAACATTAAAGCTATTATTCCTCTTCCATATCTTGCTTGGTTGATGCTTTTCTCTGCCACTGCAGAGAAAGAATCCTTGCAGAGCACAATTGGTCCTCTCCCCATTGCTGGAGAGGGAGACAAACTTCCATTTTACCCCTAAAGTGCTTTTCTCTCCTTATTCCTTTTATTAACCCCCCCCCCCCCACCATTTTTGGCCAAATTTCTGCTATGCAGGCACCTTCTCGCTTTGCTTCATCTCCTTCTCCCCTTTCTTTCATCAATGTCTGCTCTCAATTTTCCACTAAATTTAATTTTGGCTCTCCTCCTCCTTGGAAAAACACCGTCCGTCTTGAAGACTTTTTGACTTTCATTTCTCTTCTTGCCCCAATTCTGCTGGCACCTAACAAGCAGAGGATTGCCCAAATGGATCTCTACAGCAGCATCTGGGTATCAGAGCATTAGATTCACAGGGTACAGGTAGTCCTCAATTTACTATCACAATTGAACCCAGAATTTGCATTGCTAAACAAGGCAGTTGTTAAGTGAGTTGTGCCCCATATAACAACCTTTTTTTGTAACAGTTGTTAAGTGAATCACTTCAGTTCTTAAGTGAATTATACAGCTGTTAAGCAAATCTAGCTTCCCACATTGATGTTGCTTGTCGGAAACCAGCTGATAAGGTTACAAATGGTGATCACATCACCCTGGGACAGTACAACTGCACATCAGTTGCCAAGCATGTGAATTTTGATCACATGACCATGGGGATGTTGCAACGGTGATAAGCATGTAAACTGGTAATAAGTCACTTTTTTCAGTGCCGTTGCAACTTCAAATTGTCACTAAAAGAATGGTTGTAAGTCAAGGATTATCTGTACCATTTTTTTGCCTTTGTGCCATAATCTATATACCTATGTAATGTTTGATTTGTCTTCCGGCAAATTATTTATTGCTCTTCAGAGCAGAGGCGGATGAGGGGAAGCCAAATGTGTACATGCTGATTGCTGAAGTCTTCATTCATCTTTTCTCAAACCATTCAGCTGCATAAAGCCTTTGCCAAGAAGGCAAAAAAAAAGTAGAAAAGATGCTGCTATCTACAGATGGTCTCTGGCTAGTGGTAGTTATTCAAAAATATCACAAATTTCTGGGCAAATAAATACTATTTTGTTGACCGTAAGCCCTTCAGGTTTTAGGAAATTATTTGGAGGCAGAGGGGCGTGAGATAGCTAGGGCCGCATAAACAACATTTTCAGCCCTTATGGAAGCAACGTGGCACTGAAACCTGAGTGGCTTTTCATTAGACGGAAGAAAGCAGGCCCTGAATATCAGATAAATGCTTTGCCAAACAAGTCAGCAGAAAAAGACCGTAGCATATAGCAACCAGAGAAGGAGTTAGCCTGTAATCAAAGGCCTAGTTGCTTAGACTGAAACCAAAGATGGAGGTTTATAAGCTCAGATGAAACTCACTGATCCTTTGTATCGCCTGACAATTTTACAGGGGCCTCTTGTCCTTTGGATTAGCATGTTGGGGCCACCCATTTGTAATGTTGGAAGGAATGTCCATCTGGGTTCAGTTGCAAGTGGGGAGCAAGACACTGGAAACATGGAGGTTGTTTGGAAAGATGGTTTAATGGTGGATAGGACCACCTGGCTTTGAGGCCCTGGACAATTGAGGACATGGGAGAGAGAGGGGGGGAGGGAGGGAGGGAGGGAGGGAGGGAGAGAGAGAGAGAGAGAGAGAGAGAGACCCTCTGTTGGGCTTTGAACTTGAGCTTCCTGTTCCTGTGGCAAGAAATGTATCCTATTGGTTGTCAGGCTCCCAGGGGGCGGGGGTCTTAGCTAACTTTGTAGGCTATCTGTGTCCCGGGCTTGGCTGAATCTTGCTGGGTGGTGATGTAATGAAGAGGGTTGTGTTCTGAAAGGGTGTTGGGCAATTCCTATTATGGCTTAATGGCTTTGTCCTGGTTTGGATTTTGAGTGAGGGCTAATCCTGGAGCTGAAGGCCTTTTGTCTTGTAGATAGGATGGTCCAGTCTTTCTGGGGCTATTAACAAAGGTGGCGGCTGCTTTTCAAGAGGATGTCTCTCCTTTTCTCATCTAGGGAGGTATAATATTCTGCCTTTTTAATATTTCCTATAATATTTCATTCCTCTAGGAGAGGGGTCGGTACTAACTTTCTACAGTAAATTGTGTCTACAATTTACAATTTACAATACATCCTCGATTTACAATAATTCATTTAGCGATTGTTCAAAGTTAGAACAACAGTGAAAAAAGTGACACGACCATTTTTCACATGACCATTGCACATCTCCATGGTCACCTGATCAAAATTGGGACACTTGACACCTGACATGACATTTATATATTTATGACATTTGTCAAGTATCCTGTGGTTACATGGACAAGGGCCCATTGAAACTATAGCTCACATCATGCTATACCGCAACTTCTTATAAGGTGTCATGGACTCAATAACACCTCACCTAATAAAATATATGGGAAATATTGATCTGTTTTATGTGCAATTATTGTTATCAGATCAGTACAAAGTAGTTTCTCTTAATATGTCTAAATTCTGTTATGCTGCTTGCAAAATTAGACAGGCTAACTGTCTACTGACAATCCACCACCAATTGCAATATATTATTCCGTCTGTCTTCTTTTTTTTACTATTATTGTTTTAATGTTTTTATTTGTAATGCTGATCTGTAATAAAAATTGATTGATTGAAATGAATGCAGGAATGAGAGCTGTAGGAAGCTTGGAGTTTCAAGTTCCAGCAGAAGGGATTTCTTGTGTTAAGTTTTGGTGAGTGCTAGTGTTAAATCATTGGTTAGTGAAATAAGTTTCTCAATTTCAAAGTTGCATACTCAGCAGAAATTTACTCAATAATTTTGCTACATATCTCTTGGAAACCTCATCTGGAATTCTCAAAGAACTGTCCTTTCTCTATGAGCTCCAGGCATTATTTAAACTCTTCTTTCTATACTGTAAAAGATATTTACCATCGGAAGACTTGAAAGGCCAAGTTATGGGTAGATCATCATGGAGAAAATCTATTTATGTGTTCACTACAAATAAAAAATGGCTTGATGGCATACAATCAAATGATATTGAAGAGCAGTGAATAAGTTTACTAGTTCAGTTACTTTTTTATTCAAACCTATTTCTAATCATGTCTTTTATTAATTCTCATATAACTCTTCCAGAACAGCACTGGCATAGCTTAGTTGCTCAAATTAAGCTTTTCAGAGTGTTCTGCAGAAATATCGACAACAAAGGTTAGAAGAATTTGCATAAATAGACTAAAGTGGTTATTTGACTTTCAAGATTAATACCTTTAAGAAACATTTTCAAACACTTTAGTGAGCCTCAGAACACCTGATATTGACATTTAGCTACTTATTCATTCCTACCTTTTAAGGCCAGGAATATCACAGCCCAGCTTGTGTGGTATTCACAATTTTCACAAAGTGTGAAAATTCACATGTGAAAGTACACATATGTATTTTCACTATTTCTTACTGAAAGTACACATATGTATTTTCACTATTTCTTACTGCAAATATATCCATCTACTTCTAGAATTTGTATTGATTTTTTTAAAAAAATGATTTTTTGGTTAACTGATTAAATGGGATTTGAAACTGGCCTTTTCCCCATAGAAATGATTGAAGGCAATGAGCAACTTCCAGTATTTATGGACTAGAGTTATAATTATGGGAATGATTTTTTGATTATCTATTTTTTGAATTTCATTCTCAAAATCAGAATCCCTTGGTAAGGTTTATTATATCAAAGCTAGTGAAAAATGCCCTTATCATGGTATAGAACTACTATTATTCAGGATTAGCAGAGGGTACTACAATTCTGTTTGTTTAAAGATGTGCAAGCTCTTATTCATTTCATTTTAAAAATCCAAATAATATTTCATATAACAAGACACAATAAAAACAGTTTTTTTAAACTATAAAATCAAAAATTATTAGCAATGGCTGATAGTATGACTGGTGAAAGATTTGAATAAATAAATAATTACTTCTTATTAGGTACTAATCTTGATATGGAGACTGAAGAAATAATTTCACACAACAGAGGGCATCCTTCTCAAAATCCTCATTGAGTGGTCAGCAGTCGTTGGCGTGGAAACAAAAGCATAGGACCCAAAGATTAGGCAGACCTTTATAGAAGAAGGAGATTCTTCAGATCCAGACTATTTCAATCAGAATAGAGCTAGAAGGGACCTTGGAGATCTTCTAGTTCAACCCTTTGCTCAAGCAGGAGACCCTATACCAGGGGTAGGGAAACTTGGCTCTTTTATCACTTATGGACTTCAACTCCCAGAATTCCTGAGTGAGCCATAAAAGGTTCCCCATCCCTGGCCTATTGGTTTTTCAGTTGTGGGGGAAATCATTTTTTGACTTGAATGGGGCTGTTTAATATGTCAAAAATTGATTTCCCCCACAACTGAAAAACCAGTAGGCCAGGGATGGGGAACCTTTTATGGCTAGCTCAGGAATTCTGGGAGTTGAAGTCCATAAGTGATAAAAGAGCCAAATTTCCCATACCCCTGCCCATTTCAGACACATTTCAGACAGGTGGCTGTCCTGTTTTTTCTTAAAAGTCTCTGTTACTCAGCTAAAAAGTTGAACATGGATTGGTAAATAATTATAAATCAGTGCAGAGTTTGGCATTGTTTGAGTACAGTCAGAAGGTCTGACTTAGCTCAGATTCAGAATCATTTCTGAGCTTCCATTTTTCAAACTAAGTCTTCATTCTTTCCCCTCTCTTCACTTTAGTTTATTTCTTTACTGGGACAAGGTCTGAGTACACAAAAGAATTCTCTCCAAGGTGAATGTGGAAATTTTTCTGTCATCAAGCTGAACTTTCTGCCTGTGGGTAAAATATTGCAACTTCAAATAAACAAAGGACCCTGTGTGTGCAAAAATTAGTTGGATGTAAAGATGACCCTTCAAGTTGAGTTTCATTCTTGGTGACTTCAGGTCAGGATATGTCAGCATCATTGGTGGAATAATATGAACATGATTTGTCATTACCACTTTTTTCTATTTAGCTTTCTAAGATCCCAAGAGATTCATGGTATTATCTTTATCCTAAGTACCATTTAACTGAGTATACATTATGCCTTGATAATTGTTTTGTTCCTCAGCCTTTAACTACAAAATCATTACTTAAGTCTTGCCTTATTAAGACAGAGTTTAATTCTTAACTGCTAAAGTTAAGCATTGTGCTCAGGGAAGCCCATGTATATTGGAACAATGAAATATTTCCTTATTGTTGTTTAATTAACAAGTTGTAATAGAGCAGCAGGATTCTTAATTCGCAATTTTGTGTGTCAGCAACTATGGCTATGGCACAGTCTGGAAAAAGAACTGATAATGATTTACTGGTTGTTGGAGGCAATATAACAGCAGGAGCTATGATTGGAATGCCCGGGGAGGAAAACATTTTACTGCTTTCTTTGCAGTAGCAATGCTAGTGAATACTTCTTTGTTTTCAAGGTCATTCTGTGCAGATGCCAGGTGCTCAAAGATCTTTACCATCTGTACCTCTCAGGCATCTGCCAGAATCACAGTGGCACCCTAACCTGACAGAGCTGCAAAGTTTTCTTCAATTAAAATGCATTCTTCCAAATTGGTCGGCCCATGATTTGCAGTATAAAATATTCCATTATTTTATTTCATTGATTTTATTTTTTATATCCAGGGTTTTTTTTTTATCCTGGGGGTGTTGAGAGAATTCTTGTAGAAATGTACTTTAGCATACTTTAGCTTTATTAGTTTAGCTTAATTTAGCTTAGTTTAGCCTAGCCCAGCCCAGTCATTCAGTCCAGCCCAGCCCAGTCAGTCCAGTCTAGTCATTCCAGTCCAACCTGACTTATTGCAGGCCATTTTTTCTTGCTCCAGAGGTTAGTATAGATAGCCCTTGACTTATAATCACAATTAATCCCAAAATTTATATTGCTAAATAAGGCAGTTGTTAAGTGAGTTTTGCCCCATTTCACAATCTTTTTTGCCACAGTTGTTAAGCGAATCACTGCAATTGTTAAGTGAATGATGCAGCCATTAAATGAATCTGGCTTCCCCTATTGACTTTGCTTGTTGGAAGCCATATGGGAAGATTACAAATGGTGATCACATGCCCAAGTTTTGATCACATGACCATGGGGATGCTACAACTGTCGTAAGTGTGAAAAACAGTCATGTCCCTTTTTTCAGTGCAATTGTAACTTCCAACAATCATTAAATGAATGATCATAAGTTGGTCTACCTGTATAGGCAATGAATAAGGATATCATTGGGGGGAAAAGACAATGATTTCCTTCCAAATATGTAGGTACTACATATCTGGAATCTTTCACTTTTCTGGGAAATGTAATGCTATTTTAACATCTATATTCCATAGTGCTTTACAGCATTCTTTGGGCCGCCTACAAGGTCAGCCTATTGCCCACAATAATCTGAGCCCTCATTTTACTGACCTCAGAATGATGGAAGACTGAGTCAACCTTCAACCCTGTCAGGATCGAACTCCAGGTTGTAGGCAGGATTAGCTTGCAATACTGCGCTGTGCCACCACTGCAAACACTCCTTGTTCTCTCCTGCCCCATCAGGGCTGATATTACATCCATTTCACCTTTAGCCTGCTTTTGAGGCAGAATAGTTGTTCTGGTGTGGAAATGGTATTTTCCTTGTTCTCCCAACACAGAGTTTGGCCTCTGAACAATCTGGGGCTTCTCCGTGATGAACCCAAGGATGTCACAATCAGGGGCTGAGAACTGCCCAGGTTTTGTTGATTCTGTGTGTCTGTTCTGATCATGAAGCACACACCTTGTCCCCACAAAACCCCCTTTTATTAGGCTAACATGAATTCCTACCATTCACATCCAGCAAAGTCCAGGCAAACAGTCTTTCAAGGACAAATTACAACCACAGACTTTATCAGACTTGGAGAGCTGCCAGGCCGATAGCTTCCAAGCACAATGCTGTACAAGAAAATACTTGGCAAGGAGTCTCTGAGAGTCACGAAAAAATCTTCACACTAATTAAATGAACGAATTGTCTCCTGTAAATACCACTCCCCTTTTGCTCCTCTTTATTCCCTATGGGAGGGGCCATTCACTCTCCACCTGTGCCTTTACTCCCAAGTCGACCCTTGTTCCTTAACTATTCCCTTCTCCTGGCAGGTGTGTGAATGCGCACATTGGGACCAGGCTCCAGCTGTTCTTCTTCCCCGTTGATCTCCGACTCTGAAGGCAACTGATAACTGTCGGACAGCCTTTGCCCTATCTCTGCCTCTGACGCAGAGCACTCATCAGAGCTTTCCCCAGACTCCAGGGCTGGCCCATTTTCCTCTCCAATCTCCTCATTGTCCGAGTCTGCTGCCAGCTCCACTGGCCACTGGCGGGCCACAACAACGTCTGCTTTGGCCATGTAGAGTCACTGGACACTGTAAAGGTATTGCCCTTTTGTCTCAGCTTTGAATGAGATTGGATACCTGGCTTGGGAGTTATAAAAATTTGGCTAACAATTTTACATTGGTGCAATATTTACTCATTTTTGGCAGGATAGGGTTGGGGAGAGAGATGACATTCTGTCAGGAGAAAGTTCTATCAATCTCCTGGTAGATCTTCACACATCACATTTAAATAGACAAGTAGAGCGGAATGCAATGGCAAAAGCTGAAGTTTCCAACAGTTTCCAAGGCAGTGGGGAAGCTTGCTTGCTGTTGAAAACTCTTAACAGGCTGCCAGACGTTGCAGGGAGGATCTATCAAATTCTTGGGAATAGTGATCTCTCTATATTCTATATCTTCCAAAAGACCGAGAGATTGTTATACCTTTGGCTTGAAATTTTTTGAATTTTTTTTTAAAAACAGTCCTTGGCTGTATACCTCCTGTCTACTAATCTAATTGAGAACTTGGCTCCATCTTTTTAGTAGACTGACTAATTTGATGCACTCATTTGTTCAGTCATTCAATCTATATAGCTGTTCATCTCACATTTGAGGCCCTGGGCAGCTCCTATAATTAAAATGGTAACAAAAACAATCAACATAATACAAATAAAACACAGGACAGATTAAACAATTAAAAACCAAATTAAAACTATAAAACATAATCAGCAGGAGAATATAACCCATGTATCTCAATCAATACAGTCATCTAGCAGGCTCCATACCACAAATGGATCCCCAGGCATGATGGCAAGATCATGTCCTCATTGCCTTCCGAAAGGCAAGAAGGAGCATGGCCAAGCTAATCTCCAGGAGAATGGTGTTCCAAAAGGCAAGTACTATGGGAGAAAAGGTCTCTTGTTGGGTGTTGTCTGATGATGCTCCTTAATAGATGGGATCTATAACACACCTCTTCTCCTGGACCTGATGGGACAGGTAAATGTAACCATGGGGAAGAGGTCCCTCAAATAATCTGTCCCCATGGTGCAGAGAGTGTCAGCGTTCCAGCAACCTTCCATTCCAATCAATAACTCCGAGACAGACATCTCTCAAAGGTACCTTTATTTGGATAGTAACTGGCACATCTGTGGAATCCCGAATCTGAAAGTTTTGGGCTTCCTTGAAAGCCTGCCTGCCTTCATCATCATATTGAAGATACTTCATCTTACGGCAACAGATGACGAGTGGCTTCATGTAGATGTTAAACAGAGGTGGAGAGTACCAACTGTGGAATCCTGTGGAATCCTGTAAAGCAGGGGCCAAGAATGGGATCTCTCAATTAACACCAACTGGAACTGATCCTGGAGGAAGGACAGTAATCAATGCAATCTCATCACACACACACACACACACAGAGAGAGAGAGAGAGAGAGAGAGAGAGAGAGAGACCTAATACCAAGGTCCATGGTATCAAAGGCCACCAAGAGGTCTAGAACAGTAAGGATGGATGTACTACCCATATCCCACTCATGCAGAAGGCCATCCAAAAACACAATAATTGCTGTTTCAGTCTCATGCCCAGACCTATAACAAGCCTGAAAGAGGTCCAGATAATCCGTTTCATCCAGGATCCTCTGACACTGTTGCACCACCACCACTTCTCAACAACCTTCCCTAAAAAGAAGGATGGATACAGGATAAAGCTTGCCCAGTATGGTTGAGGGTCGTGATGAGAAGGAAGCCAGCACCTCATTTCATCTCTTTTTCTTTTAAAATAGTCAGATGTGCTCTGGTTTTCCACAGCTACAAGGGGTTTCCACAGAGATTTTGATTGGTCCTCCAACAAAGCACCAAGAACAGCAGCAAAATAGGAAGGAAGAAGAAGAGGCAACATTATTGTTGCTGCAATCCAGCATTTGAGTGAATTGAGTGGATTTGAGTGATGGGCAGGAGCCAGGTAGTTCATGTAAGTTAGCAGAGGATGCTGAGAGGTAATGCCAAGTGATAGGTGCCAAGAATGGGCTGAAGTTGCTGGTCCAGTTTTGTTCCAAGGGGTTGGTTGAAAATGACAGGTGTTCAGCTCCTACTTGTGAGATCTCAACAGACCTCTTGAGGATTGAGGACAATCATGTTCCTTTTCTTGAGTTTCCATCAAATATTGATAAGACGGTTCTCTCTCTTATTGGAGAGGTTGATCTTAAAATTCTTTTTTTTTCCTTTTCCAGCTTTTCTGTCATTATTTCCCAAGGGTTAGCTCTTTGCTATATTGTAGGCACAGTCAAGAAACAGTCACAGCAGGGATTTCAGGAGTGCCTTTTAATGTAAGAAAGGGCAACAGAATCTTGAAAGGCTGTCATAGTTTCTCTCTGCCTCATATTTAACAAAATAAAAATGGGGTTTCTGTTTCAATTGCAGAATAATCTTTTATTCTCGCCTCTCCTCTTAAGGATTTGCTCATCTCTTTTCTATTTTCAAGACCAGATCTATATTCATTCACACCAAGGACTGCAAAAATAACATTGTGTATTTTATATCAACAACCGGTTCTCCCTTCAATGTTTGTTAGCAAAAAGATAAAATAAAAAATGAAAGTTTCCTACAGTTTTCTGTTAATACGGAAGTCTTTCTTTCTTTCTTTCTTTCTTTCTTTCTTTCTTTCTTTCTTTCTTTCTTTCTTTCTTTCTTTCTTTCTTTCTTTCTTTCTTCCTTCCTTCCTTCCTTCCTTCCTTCCTTCCTTCCTTCCTTCCTTCTTTCTTTCTTTCTTTCTTTCTTTCTTTCTTTCTTTCTTTCTTTCTTTCTATGGCTAATAGAGCATAAGACGGTGTCCACAGGGTAAACCAGATAGAAATCACAACCAAACAAGTACAATCCTTTCCCCTCCTTTACAGCTCAAGAAACTAGGGAAGCTCTGTTCTGAGCCTTTTGCCCTGCCCATTTTTGAGTGGCAGGCTATGCAGTCTCATCTGGAGCCGGCCTTTCAAGATCTTCACCATGTACCATCATTGGTGGGCAATGGGGGGGGGAGGGAGGAGGCAGGGTCCCCCCCATATATTCTAGATAACAATTGGTGATTGGCTTTCTGATTGTAACTGATGCCAGCTAGGAGGAGAAATGACAGCCAAGGGACTACAACGGGTGGGGAACTATGGCTCTTTTATGACTTATGGAATTCTGGGAGTTGAAGTCCACAAGTCATAAAGGAGTCATAGTTCCCCACTTTTGGCCTATAAATTGCATCCCTCAAACCCCCAGTGTTAACTTTGGTGGAGATAAGAAATAGCAACACTGCCTAATAACAACACTTGACAGTACAGTGAAGGGATGCTCTTGGGAACACAATTTAGGTCAATTATCTATCTATCTGTCAGCCTCAAGGACAGAAGGAAAGCATGTCAAAGTGGCTGCATCCTCATGGTACTCTCTCTGGAAGCCTCATTCTCTAAATCACATTAGGCTCGGGGAACAACAGCAGGCGTCTTTGGGAAAAGGCCTGGTGCAACCAGAAGCTGCCTGGAACAGGATACATGGGCCTCTCAGCCACAGGAGGAAAATGGCTGAAGGTGAGCAGCATGTGGCAAATTCTGAGAAGCGCTCAGCAGCAAAGCAATTGCACCAATTCTCAAGCCCTGCACACCTTGAAGAATGGCATGAGGTGGCATTCTTCAGCACCACTAGGGCTGATGTGAAGGCAGGAAGGAAGTAACAGTTAACAGAGACCACTGAAGGCCCCAGATCTCTACTTGAGACCCAGCCTGAGTCCTGCCACGATAGTCACTATGCAGGGTGGCCTAGATGGGGGAGGGGATAGGATGAGGGGGAGTTGCAAAGCCGCTATTGTCATAAATGTGGAAGGTTGCCAAATATCCCCCAAAAATTTTTATTCTAGAAAAAACATTTATTTGACATACATTTAAAACGGACAAATCAATATATGTGTGTGTGTGTGTGTGTGTGTGTGTGTGTGTGTGTGTGTGTATGTTATTCAGCTTTGCTCGGGTATTTTCCCACGTCATTGTAGTTGTGCTTTTAAAGTTGTAGCAACGTTTCGGCAGAATCTCATCTGCCATCATCAGGCTTCTGTATTGTGTTCGTCTGTGAGTCAGACTTTTACAGTTGTTATGTGTTCGTCTGTGAGTCAGACTTTTACAGTTGTCTGACTCACAGATGAACACAATATATATATGTTTTCTTAGGTTTTCGCAGGTACTTACATGTATGGTATTCAGCTTTGTTCGGCATGATGCACAGGGGACTTCGTATATGCCTTGGTTTTCCAGATCAATTTTATCTTTGGGGTTTCTAAGGATGGCTGCTATTTTTCTGTCTGTTTTGAAGGCAGTTTTGATGTGATGTAGTATCTTACTGATACTACACAGGCATCACATCAAGACTGCCTTCAAAACAGACAGAAAAATTGCAGCCATCCTTAGAAACCCCAAAGATAAAATTGATCTGGAAAACCAAGGCATATACGAAGTCCCCTGTGCATCATGCCCGGCCACATACATTGGACAGACCAATAGAAGAATAAGTACCCACCTGGATGAACACAAAAATGCAGTAAAAAAGCTGGAACACACTTCCTCACTAGTCCAACACATGAAAGCCACAGGTCATAGCATCAACTTCAATGGCACCCAAACCCTAGCCACTATAGAAAACCCCAGCCACAGAATTATCAGAGAAGCCATAGAGATTGAAAAAAGACCTGAAAGCATGAATAGAAGAGATGATTCCACCAGACTGTCAATCATTTGGAAGCCTGCACTCACAAACAAAAAAATCTCCACACCACTAGTCAGGCAAACACCTGGGCACAAACAGATCCCCCCTGATACCTCCAGCTCAAACACACCCCAACCAAGCACCCAGATGAAAAGCCTCCAATACAGGAACACAATGTTGCCAGCCAATCAAGACACAAAAAAAGCCACAAAACAGACAGAAGATATTAGAAACACCAATCAAGCAGAACACGGCAAACTCCAAGACCAATAAACACAGACCAAGACTCCCAACCAATCAGGATGAAGAAAAAAACATTCTGGCACAGCAGTAGGCTAGCCCCAAATTTAAAACTGAAACGGCTGTAAAAGTCTGACTCACAGACGAACACAATACAGAAGCCTGATGATGGCAGATGAGATTCTGCCGAAACGTTGCTACAACTTTAAAAGCACAACTATAATGACGTGGGAAAATACCCGAACAAAGCTGAATAACATATATATCTATATCTATATCTATATCTTTGGTTATTCGGGTTTTCTCCCGCGTAAAATTGGAAGTATCTAGGCGATGTTTCAATGAAGTCTCATTCATCATCTTCAGGCTTGTGTCTTCGGCTTTGTGCTTCTCGGAGTAAGTATATATATGTGTGTGTGTGTATGTGTATATGTGTGTGTGTGTATAGATATATATATATATGGATCTTTGGTTATTCGGGTTTTCTCCCGCGTAAGATTGGAAGTATCTAGGCAGCGTTTTGATGAAGTCTCATTCATCATCTTCAGGCTTGTGTCTTCCGCTCTGTGCTTCTCAGAGTGAGAAGCACAGAGCGGAAGACACAAGCCTGAAGATGATGAATGAGACTTCATCAAAACGTGCCTAGATACTCTCAATCTTACGCGGAGAAAACCCGAATAACCAAAGATCCACATACAAATACCCCGAGAACCTCAGAAAACATATATATATATGTATAGACTTACACTCCTGGAGAAGCATTCTACTTTCAACCATAGGGGTAGGCATCACCCCTAAGTACAAATTAATAATAATAATAATAATAATAATAATAATAATAATAATAATAATAATAATAATAATAATAATTTTTTAAAAAAATTAAAGTTAGAGGCACGAGAATCAGTCCTCCACAATGGAAGGTGACAACGTCTTCCGCTCCAAGACAAATAAGTCCCGAGATAAGTCAGTGGGCCCCAAAAAGGCCTCTAAGGCGGCGGATAAGGATGCCCATAGACGGCACCAAGCCTTGGAAAGGCAGTTGCAGAAATGGGCCAGGGAGGTGGACAAGATGGCTATGACACAACAATCGGATCAGGGCCCAAGTACATTGTTGGGGCCCTTGGACATATCCACCCAGCCCAGACAGGCTATTTCTGGACAGCCTCCCATAGGCATATCTCCTTCAATGAGCACTGCCCGACGAATCCCAGAGGCAACCTTCACCCCTACGGCCGCTGGTTTAAGACAGGAGTGGGGATTACCTGAGACTATTCCCATCGAAATGAGGCAATGGATGGAGATGGCCATACAAAAGGGCATTGCGGCTGGAGTTCAGCAATCCATCCGGACCAGACACTTTTCGGCTACTTCGGAAGCGGGATCCCTGTCTGCTCGATCCTTTGCGCATATGAGACATCATCAAACTCAGGTATTCCTCAATATTCCTGACATACCAGTCCAGGATCTTCGGGAGGAGGTGGAATTAGATGACCAGGATGTTCCCATGGAGTTGGGGTCGATCCATCAGATGGACTTGGGGTTGTCAGAGGCTGACCCACTAGAATGAGGAATGTCGGATAACGAAGGCCTCATTACGGACCAACCTACCTTTTCTGGCCTTTTTCGTCCGCACCTCTTTAAATCTTTACTGTTCAAAGCAAAGAACACCGCTAAACTAGGCACATCAAGCCCTCATCCATTGTCAACAGGGTCTCAGGACGAATCCGAGGATCTAATATTCTCACAACCGGCTAATGAGGCAGAAACTATTCCTGTCCCTCGTATGTTTGCTGAATTAGTACAAAATCAATGGGCATCAGCAGCATCCTACCCAGCCCCAACAGGGTACGATAAACAATATTATAATTTGGCACCAGAGTTTTCAAATTTTCTCAAAACGCCAGAGGTGGATGAGCCCATTGTGGCACTGGCCTCTTCTTCAACCTTTCCCAACGAGGCCGAGGAAACCCCGAGACCGGAGGAAAAGAGAGCAGGGTTGGCACTCCATAGGGCGCATGTTTCTGACGCTTGGGCCAATAGGGCAGCTACAGCTGCGTCCTTTTTTACACGGTCCTCCCTATGATGGCTCTTCCACTTGAGGGATATATTGCCGGTGTCAAATGTCAGAGCCCACCAGGACATTGCTAAGATTATTGCAGTGGCAGAATTCTCCGCCAATGCCACATTTAATGCAGTCAAATTCTCGTCTAGAGCCATAGCATCTCACGTATCAACACGGAGACTGCTATGGGGAGCTCACTTCCAATCCCACACTGCACAGGGAAGTTGGACTATTTCTGAACAATCACAAAGCATCAACCTGTTGGAGCTGCGAGCAATTCATCTGGTGTTACGCAGTTTTCTACCCCTTTTCCAATCACGCCACGTTCTGGTCTTGACAGACAATATCACAACCAAGGCCCACGTAAACAGACAGGGGTTACCTACTCCAAACTTCTGATGCTGGAGACGGCCAGGTTGTTCAAGTGGGCCGAGGCCAATCTGTTTTCGCTCAAGGCAGGGCACATAGCAGGGGCCTTAAACACACAAGCGGACTGGCTCAGCAGGGCCATGATAGATCAGACAGAGTGGAGCCTACACCCGTCTTTCTTCCAGGAAGCAGTGCGGAGGTTTGGGCAACCGGTGACCGATCTATTTGCCTCTCCCCTCAACGCCCAATTGCCCTGGTATATTTCAAGGTACCCGACTCAGGGGGTGGAGGCCGTCAACGCCCTGCGATGTCAATGGCCTCCCGGACTTCTATATGTGTTTCCTCCACTCCCTGTAATACCCAGGTTGATCCAGAAGTTATTGGAGGAACGAGCGGAATTGATATTGGTTGCCCCTTACTGGCCCAGGCGAATGTGGTTCGTGGACTTACAGGACCTGTCGAGAGAACAACCTTGGAAAATTCCACCGTTGAGGGTTTCCTTCTTGCAAGGGCCAGTACTTCACCCGGACCCACAATGGCTCAGCTTAGCCATATGGAGGTTGAGTGGAGCCGTTTAAGGACCCAACAGATTTCAGAGGATGCCAATTGCCACCATACAAGCATCCAGACGGTCCTCAACAAATTGTATATACGAGGCCATGTGGTCCGCTTTCTGTCACTGGTGCCGGGGGTTTAAGATCGACCCAACCACCCCATCAATAGGACAATTATTGGACTTTTTACAGGAGGGGCTGACCAAGGGCCTATCTCCAAATACTTTACGCAGACAGGTGGCGGCCTTAGCCTCGGTGATATCTTGGGGTGACCTTCGTTCCATAGCACACCATCCACATGTCCGCAGCTTTCTTAAGGGTGCTGCAAACTTACGACCTCCTGTAATTCACCGCTATCCCACTTGGGAGCTCAACAAGGTGTTAACCACACTTACAACTGGCCCGTTCGAGTCTTTAAGAACCGCTAGTCTCAAATTCCTGACATATAAGGTGGTCTTCTTAATTGCGATCACATCAGCAAGGAGGATTTCCGAATTGGCAGCATTGTCAATGAGAAAGGACCTGTGAGTGTTTCATGCGGACAGAGTGGTTCTCAGATTGGATCCATCGTTCACCCCTAAAGTAAATTCAGTCTTCCACGGAGCACAGGAGTTGGTGCTTCCAAATTTTTGTCTGAAACCATCTCATAGACTGAAGCATCAATGGCATCAACTTGACATTTGAAAGGCGTTAAGCATCTATCTAGACCGCACGGCGGCATTTCGAAAATCTGAGGCTCTATTCCTATCCTTCAACCCATCCACTTTAGGACACAAGGTGTTGTCGACGACCATTGGTAGATGGTTGAGAGCCACCATAGCTAAAAGTTACGAATGCCAGTCCATCTCAGTTCCTAAGGGCATTACAGCCTACTCAATAAGGAGTGCAGCAACATCAGCAGCATGGGCCACACGGGCTTCCATAGACGAAATTTGCAGAGCGGCAACTTGGGCTTCACCATCGCCCTTTGTCAGAAATTATAAAATTGATGTCTATGCCTCAGCGGATGCTTCATTTGGCAGAAGAGTCCTGCAGAGGGTCCACAGAGTTTAGGAGTGGATTTTGATCCAGACGGAGTCCCTCCCTAAGGACAGGCCAAGCTTTGGTATGTCCCACTTCTGGATGCTCTGAACAGCTCATGGGAGAAAGGGCGTTGGTACTTACCTGATACACCTGTTCTCTGTGAGCTGTGAAGAGCATCCAGCCTCACCCATTTCTTTCCATCTGGTGGGGTTCCGTTCCGGTCAGGGATCTAGATTAGGTGAGGAGTTCAAGACTTTGGCACTCAGTCTTCGCAAAACTGGGGGATGCTGGGGAGGTGTCCCGTGGAGGAGGAGGAGCGTCCCGGAGTTTTAAGCCCAGCCTTTCCAGAAGAGACGGAAGCACCTCCCACTTCTGGATGCTCTTCACAGCTCACAGAGAATGGGCATATCAGGTAAGTACCTATTTTCCCCACAACAACAAGCCTGTGAGGTGGGTTGGGCTGAGAAGGACTGGCCCAAAATTACCCAGACACCTTTCATGCCTAAGGTAGGACTAGAACTCTCCTGATTTTTAACTCAGCATCTTAATCATTATACCAAACTGGCTTTAGTCTGTAAAAGACATTAGATGGTAAACAAAGTATAGTAGATTGGATAATTTTCAAACTTACTACAGTATTGTCCTTAATCTTTGATCTCTTGGAGCTTTGCTTCACAATAAACAATTTGTTTACGTAATTCACTTTTTCGACAATAATTAACAGGACAAGAGATTGCTTTAAAACGTTTCTTAAACATAAATATTATCAAAAAGTATTTACTAAATTTAGATAGGGTTAATATATACATGTTTGAGCCTACTAAGATGCACATTTGGAATAAAAAGATTGATTCTACAGATTCTGGAATAAAGTTTATAAAAGCACATTAATACTAAGCTAGAAGTGTGATTCCTTCTACTAGTGATTAGACATGATGTCCAAATAGAAATCATGGGTTGATATGTCCTATATAAGCCAGGAGAAGAATCCAAGCTTTGTTCCTGTGTTAAAAAGCTTTATTTATTTGGAAACAGCAAACAGCCCCAGTTTGGGGCAAAAGCTTTGCTGTATAAAACATGAATGACAGGAATAAGAACTATAAATTGCTATGCCAATAAATGACATGCCCCAGTGAATTCGTGCAGATATTGAAAAGAGTGGGCAAAAAAGAGAACTTGGAGCATTCCACAAAGTAGGGGCTCTGTTCCTCCCATCAACACTAATGAGAGCTACCCCATTCAGGAAGAAGAATTACTGCAAATCACTTCCCCTATTCCAGTCTCTTGAAAACAACCCAGAAGGATGTTTGATTGGTTCCCATCTTCAAAAAAGGGGAAAAAAAAAACACCCAGGAAACTATAGACCAATCAGCCTAACATCAATACCCGGGAAGATACTGGAAAAGATAATAAAAAAACAGATCTGCCAACATCTAGAAACAAGTAAAGTAATAACTAGCAGTCAGCACGGGTTTGTTAAAAACAGATCATGCCAAACTAATCTTATTTCATTCTTCAACACAGTGACTAAATTAGTAGACCAGCAAAATACTGTGGACATAATATATTTAGATTTCAGCAAAGCATTCGACAAAGTACACCACAGCCTACTTCTTAGTAAGCTAGAAAAAAAGTGGAATAGATAGCACCATCACTAGATGGACTTGCAACTGGCTGGCAAACCGTACTCAATGAGTAGTCCTTAATGGTCTAAGTCTACATGGAGGGAAGTAAGCAGTCGGGTGTCACAAGGTTCCGTCTTAGGCCCAGTACTCTTCAATATCTTCATTAACGACTTAGATGAGGGAATAGAAGGGGAACTTACCAAATTTGCAGATGATACTAAGCTGGCAGGAATAGCTAACACCCAAGAAGATAGGCTCAAGATCCAGATGGATCTTGACAGACTAGAACACCATATCTAATAAAATGAAATTCAATATAGAGAAAAGTAAAGTCCTACACTTAGGCAAGAAAAAACCAAAAGTACACATACAGACTGTGTGAAAGCAGGCTCAATAGCAGTAACTGTGAGAGGGATCTTGGAGTCTTAGTGGACAACCAGCTAAATATGAGCCAGCAGTGTGCAGCAGCAGCCAAAAAAGCTAATGCAATCCTAAGTTGTTTTAACAGAGGGATACAGTCAAGATCAAGGGAAGTACTAATACCACTCTATAAAGCCTTAGTAAGACCACACCTAGAGTACTGCATCCAGTTTTGGCACCACATTATAAAAAAGATGTTGAGACTCTAGAAAGAGTACAGAGAAGAGCAACCAGGATGATGAGGGGACTGGAGGCTAAAACAGACAACAAATGGTTGCAGGAACTGGGCTTGGCTAGTCTAGTAAAGAGAAGGACCAGGGGAGACATGATAGAGGTTTTCCAATATTTGAGGGGCTGCCACAGGGAGGAGGGGGTCAAGCTATTTTCTAAAGCGCCTGTAGGCCAGACAAGGAATACTGGATGGAAACTGAACAAGGAGAAATTTAACCTGGAAATAAGGAGAAACTTTCTGACAGTGAGAACAATCAACCAATGGAACAGCTTGCCCTCGGAAGTTGTGTGAGCGCCATCAGTTGAGACTTTCAAGAAGAGATTGGACTGCCATTTGTCAGAAATGGTGTAGGGTGTCCTGCTTGGGCAGGGGGCTGGACTAGATGACCTACAAGGTCCCTTACAACTCTGATTATCTGTCTGGTGGTGAAGGCACAGACTAGAAACCAGGAGACTGGGAGCCTTGAGAATGAAAGCCAGCTGGGTGATCTTGAGTCAGTCCAACTCATGTCACAGGGTTGTTGTAGAAAAATAGGAGGAGGAAGTTGTGTTGGATATATTGGCCACCTAGACTTATTTGTAAAAACAATAAAAATAAAAGTAAAGATTCATTAAGTTAATAAATTATGTTCATAATTTGATATAAATAAATAAATACAGACAGACAGATAGAGAGAATGAATGAATGCACGCATGCATGCCATGGTTGATATATCAAAAACACTGAGAGGTCAAGGAGAACCAAGAAGGTCGCATTCCACCGGTCTTAACTTCCATTGCTCTATATTATCTGATCTTGGCCCAGCTGTTATAAATTACAGCATAATACAGGATTGCATTAATAAAAACAATAGTTAACCCTATAGAGCTATCCATAAGGAACAAAAGCTAACCCTATGGAGTTGTCATAAGCTATGTTTAGCTTCAGCTGTATCTCCAATCTGCATAATGAGTCTAAAACTTCTGCACAGTTGCACCATTAATTCTTGGGCATAGATCTTTCAATATAAGGGCAGTAAATTCACTGGTTTAGAATTTGCATTGGTTGGGATATTTTCAATTACTGTACAATTTACACAGAGATTTGCATGTTTCTATAGTTGTAACCTATTTCAGTAAAGTAGAGTTCTAGTCTCCTTATGGACTCAATCTCCTGGCCTGTCTACTTTGTAAATCTGAAAGAACTTTAGTCAAGAACTTTTACCATTCACTTTTTCTGAATCTGAAAGTTGATAGGCTGCTATGGTCCTATTCATTGGTCTATCTCAGTCCGTTCAAGACAAGATTTTTTTTTTACTCTGGCAAACTGACCTGAGACCAGAATAAAAATAGACAGTCTGGTGCTCTCTAGCTGTTTTGGTTTAATTCCCATTGGGCTCCAAACATTTCCATCTGCCCCATGCAAATAGCATGGGGCTGCAAAGTGTGTAGCATAAACATCTGGAAGATTCCAGGTGCTTGCTTCTGATCTATGGGATGACATTTCAATTCCTAGCAGTTAAGTTTGCCATCTGTTACCCACTGAGTATTAATTTGCTCTTGCAAAAACGTGTCATGATTCATGTTCTAAAATATATCAAATTAAGTTTTAAAGACGACATTGTTGGCACATTAATCACTTGGTGTTCTAGCTAGGTATTCCAGCTTGAGAATACTAATGATGATAATTTTAGGCAGCAAGTAAGATTCACAAGAAAATGTTCGTTCTCTAATGGCTGCCCTCAAGTTGATCTTCCTTAAATAATGTCTCATGGCCATGAGATTAGAAACACTCTTCACAGTGTTGTCATTCATAATATGTAACATGGTACTGACAGAAGACAAAGTGGTTAAGTACTATCACTAATGATATCAACATGAGTTGACAAGACCTCAGAGGAGCAAATAGTGACTGATTAAATTACGTGCAGCAGGTTACAATAGTCAGAGGCAACTGAAGTGCTGAACAAAAATATGTTATGACATGAAAGGTTTTCAGGGACACACCATCTCTTTTTCTATCAAAGATAATACACATAATTCTGTCACTCAAAGCATTTAGTTAGATATTTTTCACAAGTGCATAGCCTCAAGTATAAATCAATTTTAGTTCATGCAAAAGTAAATGTTTCCCCTGTCCAGTTGTGTCTGACTTTAGAGGATAGTGGTCATCTCCATTTCTTAGCTGAGGGAGCCAACATTGTCCAAAGATGCTTTCATGGTCATGTGGCTGGCATGACTATATGCCGAGGCATATAGAACAGTGTTACCTTCCCACCAAAGTGGTATCTATTTATATACTTGCATTTGCAATCTTTTGAGTTGCTCGGTGAGCAGGAGCTGGGGCAAGAAGTAGCTTTTTGAAGTAGATTTTGATGAGAGAGTTACTGGTTCCCAGATATGTTGCTGAATGAGAATTGCAAAACACTTTTTCAGATCTCTTATTTGTCATTATACTATCTGTGTCTTTTACCCTGCTATTTTTTTTCCAAGAGACTCTAGGTTAGAACCATCCTTGTATATCACAGTTATCTCTTACAATTGTTTCCTAAAGATCTAGCTGCTGGTTTCAGTAGGGTTATCCTCACCACAGGCTATTCTCACCATATTCTTGTTGTTTCCTGAAAATGTTCCTTTCAAAAATCTTTGAATGTTTCCTAATAGATTTTTTTGGGCAATTTACAAGATTAAAGGCAAAATGAATGTTCCACAAAATTTAGTGAAAGAGGGGATCCTTAGCATTGAATAAACTTAAATGGCAGTGTGAGTAGTCTAGAGCAGGGGTCCCCAACCTTTTTTGTGCCAGGGACCAGTTTCACTCAGAAACACTTTTTCAAGGACCGTGGGGGGGGGTCCGAGTTTGGTGGTTTGCTTGCAGACGTTTCATTATCTGACTAGGTAACATCTGATGTTGTTACCTAGTCGGGTAATAAAACGTCTGCCAGTAAACCACCAAGTTCAGGGAACGCCAATGCCTCCTCATTGCAACCCTGAGCGACAGATAGTCCCTGCAGGACGGTTGAGAAGCCTCGCCTCTCGGCCCTGCCTTCATCAGCCCCATCCCTCAGGTGTCTCCCTCCCTCCCTCAGCCTCATCCCTCAGGTGTCTGCCTCGTTCCTCTCTCAGTCGCTCTCTCACTCCTCCACCAGCCCAGGAAGAAACTGCTTCAAAGAAGCCGGCAGGGTGGCTTTTCCTGTCGGCGCAGCTTCCCCAAAGCGCCCGTTCACCCCCACCCCGCCGCCCACGGTTCAATCCTCCGTTCTGCCTGCCTGCCTTCGTTTCTGGTGGTTTCGGAGCGCAGCTTCTCCGAAGCGCCCGTTCACCCCCGCCCCGCCGCCCGCGGTTCAATCCAGTGCTCCGTTCTGCCTGCCTGCCTTCGTTTCTGGTGGTTTCGGATCCTCCGAAGCGCCCGTTCACCCCCGCCCCGCCCCGCCGCCCGCGGTTCAATCCAGTGCTCCGTTCTGCCTGCCTGCCTGCCTGCCTTGGTTTCTGGTAGTTTCGGAGCAGCTTCAGCTGAGAAAAAGAGGCGAATAGTTATTATTCTCAGCCGAAGCTGCTCCGAAACTACCAGAAATGAAGGCAGGCAGGCAGGCAGAACGGAGCACTGGATTGAACCTGGATTGATTGGCGGCGGGGTGGGGGTGAAACGGGCGCTTCGGAGGAGGTGCGCCGACAGGAAAAGCCACCCCCCCCCGGCTTCTTTGAAGCAGTTTCTTCCTGGGCTGGTGGAGGAGCGAGAAAGCGACTGAGAGAGGAATGAGGCGGGAGGAAGCCGAAGCCACTGAGCCAGAGAGCAGGACAGGCTTCGGTTGCTTCCTCCCTCCCCTTCTCTCATTTGTGTCCTTGATCCCCGATCCCAGCAGCATTCACCGAAGGCGAAGAAAGCCGCCATTTTTTTAAATTTTTTTTTCCTTTGCGGCCCGGTACAGAGTGCTCCACGGACCGGTACCGGTCCGCGGCCCGGTGGTTGGGGACCCCTGGTCTAGAGTGATAAGGAATTCTGGAATTTCAACACTGTTTGGAAATATACAAGATCCCCATCTTTTCTGTATGTAAACAATTAGGACTTTGCCTTTCTGATTTTAATTGTTACTTTGAATTTTATAGGTATGTGTAATAATAGCTTTCTCTTACCTGAGAAAGCTTCTATTTTATGCAAACAGATATGCTGGTGCTTACTGGATGTGAATATAAACTTTCTTTTTTTTATTTATTTATTTTATTTTATTTATTTGTCAAGCAAGTATTAGATAACAGGTAAAGTATAAGCATGGTTATGAATACATGAAATGAATACGAATAATTTCTCATCTTCCATGGAAAGAACTGAAAATGAAGCCACAGCACTATAAAATATATGAATGTTGTTGCTATAAAAATACATAGAACATTTATTAGCTATGTTTCATTGGGCTCAATTCTGAGAAAGTAACATGTATATGTAATTTTGGAGCCAGTTTAGTGGGACCAGCTGCGTTTCGTGGCAGACTGGGCCTGGCCAATTAGGAGGAGGGAGGATCAGCATCTGGAAGAACAAGCTTCTGAAATAGATGTTCTTTGGCACCCCGCTGTGAATGGGCAGAGACTTCCTTTTTCTTTGTCCAAAAATGCATCTTACTGAACTCCAGAGCCTTGAGAGAATTGCAGTAGAGTGCCATATTTAACACTTAGTTTTCACAAAGAGTTACACACCATTGCCGGTTGGTTGGTTGCTTCGCACCGGTGGGTAGCTTTTTATATCCAAATTTGATTGAAGACATTTATGAAGTAAGATTATCTTCGCTTTGTTTTTCATACTGTTCATCTATTCTTTTTTAGATTTAAAAAGGTTGACAATATGGTTAAATTTATTTTTTTTAATAGGACTTTTTAACTTTCAACTAGACATCTCTAGAAATAATGATGGTGAAGGTGATTAGTTTAGTTAAATAGAACTTTGGGCCAGTAGTAGGATTCAATTTTTTTTACTACCAGTTCTGTGGGGGTGGCTTGGTGAGGGTGGCATGGCTTGGTGGGTGTGGGTTGATGGGCGTGGCAGGGGAAGGATACTGTAAAATCCTCATTCCCTCCCCACTCCTGGGGGAAGGATACTGTAAAATCCCCATTCCCTCTCCACCCCACTAACCTGTTTTCCAGCGCTGTTCTCCTGTGCAGGGCAACTAAGGAAGACCCAGCCTAGATTAGCTTGGACTCGGGAGGCAGAGAATAGATGGGGATGGGGCCAGTCAGAGGTGGTATTTTCCTGTTCTCCGAACTACTCAAAATTTCTGCTACCGGTTCTCCAGAACTAGTCAGAACCTGCTGAATACCACCTCTGCTTTGGGCCCAGTTCTAGGATGAAGAAGGGCTTGACTGACTTATTCACAGAATTATAGCTTTGGAAAGTACTTTGTTACTTTCTACTTGCTACTCCAGACATCTATTCTGTGTAAATTTCACTATCTGTTGTATTTTCCTGTAAAATTCTGAACCCCTTCTTCTGCTTCTCCATTTGTGTTGATTTTTTTTTTACCCCAGTCCTTGGCTTTATGTTCAGTTTCGGATTTTTGCCACCATCCATCTTTTTTCTAGTTTTAATATCTTCCTGATGAAACTGTTAAGGCACTAGTCAAACACTTTCCTCCCTGTTTTTGTAACAGGCATTCTGTCTTTCTTAGGTTTCCTTCATGAAGTTAGCAGGGGCTATTATTATAGAATCCAGTTCATTTTTTGCAGCATTGCATAGCCAGTTGTTTACTTCCAAGTTCTGTTTTCTCTTTTTTGCCTTAATCCTCAACTGGAGGAAACTACCTGTGATCTCAATTTCTTCATTTTACTGTCTAAAGTATCATTATCTCTGGAAATTATTTCAAGATCTCTTCTGGCTCCATCATTCATCTGTATGTATATCAAGAGGAAGGGTAGTTGTTAGTGGGTATGGAGAAGAAGTGGCGGAACCTGGGGATGGAATCAATAGAGGAACCAGCCTAGAGTCTCTCTGGGGCCATAGACTTAGATTGATTCCTCTTTTGACTCTGTCCCCAGGTTCTCTCACAGTGAGCTTGAATAGTCAGGTATTAACTCCATCATGTCCTGGATATGATCATCAGGAAGCAGTATACCACACTGCGTGCATCTGCCTCTGTTCCTCTTAGCAGGGAAATTGTCTATTGTGGTGATGTGCCTCTTCATTCTCAGGGTGACTTTTCAAGTATTTTTTTTTTAATTCTTAGAAGCCTACCTTCTCTTACAAAGATCTATGGCACTTTGCTCAGATGGCTGTCTTTCATTCTCTAGAGTCTAGAAGGAGAAATAGATGATGGTTCTCGAGTGTCTTATATTTTTCTTGCTGGGTCACATTCTTCCATCTATTTGGAAGGAGAGAATGAAATGCATGTGTTTTCCATTCAACCAGATGTCAAGAATGCTATGTTAGAAACAAATTTCCTAAAGCAGTTGGCATATTCTGCAATAATCAAATGGATGAAATGAGATTGAAAATGAGCCCGGGAACATTGTGTAAACAATTGCTTAGGAGAGATGTGAGACTTAATTAGCTTTTTGTGTATGAAAGGATCATATTGTTAGCTCTGTTATTTTATATGGTCCAAGTTCTTCTAGCCTTTTGAGTCATTAGAAGTGGGTGGACATCTTAACCTATGCTTCCCTTTGCCAGACAAAAGTAGAAGTAATATGAAATGGCAGTATGTTATCCAGGCAATCATTGTGGGAGTGAGAGGAGCATTTCCTTTTGTTTGCTCTTTATAAGAAGTCTGTTTGTATTTCTATTGATCAAAGTCTAATTTCTAAGCCTATATTTTTATTCTTAAATACATTAAGAATCAGCCAGATGTTAAGCAAAGAACCATGCCCAGCAGTCCCAAGTGGAATAGACTCTACAGCGGGCTTCTGGAAATTGTCTTTCAGCACCTTTGAAAGACCAGAAGTTCCTCATCCCAAAAGACACAATAGTAACTATTTAAACCATGTCTTCTACCTAACTTAGCTTAGTTTGTTTTTAAAAGAATCGTCATCAATCATCATCACCACCATCATCACTCCTGTGTTTCTCTGCCAGGGAAGATGAACATACAACCAGAAGTTTAAGAATACTTCAGAATTAATGTAGAGATAAATCAGCATGGTGATAAGGATAAAAGCCTGCAAACAATGATTTCTGCATGGGAAAACTGGAGACAATTAATATGTAGATTTGGCAGTTAATTTATCTTTTAGATAATTGCTGTTTGTTATTTAGAATATCAAGTAAATGAATATCTTCCCTAATCATCTCTGCTTGGCAGCCACAAGCACAGTTAGCCATGAACTAGAGGATTTGATTCCATCCACCACTGTGTTTGAAACATTTCAAAAATTAAGGGAAGCAAATTATATTTCACATGGGAAAGTTTCTTCTGATCTGAGACTCATTTCAGAACTTGAAAAGCCACAATGACCAATTATACATCCTGAGTATTCTAAAGAAACCGCATTTCTCAAAGAAATGTTTTTTGTTTGTTAGTTCTTTATTAATGATATAAAGTTGCAGCTTTGTTGTGGATAAACAATGACAATAAGGTACCATTTTCTTTACCCATCGTATTAGGAGTTTGATCTTTGCTCTTTGATTTAGTGATGTCTCTTTGTAAGAATTCCATAAGAGAATTCAGGTTTAAGATATACAAACTTTATTGTGAAATCCTGTGCATGTGTAATGCATCTGGATTTCAATTTCAGTTATATCCCAGCCAAGTTTAACTATTACTTGCCAACAAGGATACAAAACAAGGATCCTGATTGCTAAAACATTTTTAAAAATAAAATTATTTGTTTACAAGTCAGTCATTGCAGCTAGTAATAGATGTCAAAGAACTATACATACTTTGAGTTCTACATGAATTATAATGGAATTGTTTAGCTTTATGAAACTAATTTTTGTTAAAGATAATCCCCTGCAATATGGATGAGGCTAGCAGTGTGTCAGTGTGTGACAATGGCATTACTTTCTAGGATTGTGGATGAGTCAGATGTGATTCAGAAAAAACTTTGGACCCTTCCCACCATGAGCACAATACCTCTCTCATGCTCATTAAAGCAGCTGTGTCTTTTTCAGGCTTTTGTGCAAACTGAAAGGTGCTACAGCTTTAAGAGTCTCTTTAATGAATTGACTGTTTCTTAATGCAAAGAAGTCCCCAAGATGCAAAGCAGTCATTCTAGATCATTTTTGATCCATATGCAGGGCCATAATTTCTTCTCTTCATACAAAATAGGTGACCACATGGGTCATGATAAACTAAAGGCCTGTTGCTCTTCCTTGGGATTTTAAAAAGTGCAATTTATTTAGATTATTGCTAATATTGTAGTCTTCTTGCTCCTTTGTTCATGAGGGGTAGCTTCTGTGGTTTCCATATGATCTGCTAAGACTTTATCCTGCTATTAATAGTTCTGCTGTTAAATACTATACTGAAAGTAATGGTTTCAGCCAACTAGTTTCAATGTTTCACTTTTTAGATATTTGAAGTGAATCCATTATTTCCTTTTTTTTTTGGTTCCCTCTACCACCACTGGAGTTAAATAGCATTTGTTATATATATATATCTTATATCTTCTCTACATTATCTTACCAAATATTTGGTAAGGTTTGATCATTTTTTCAAAGAAAATTGTGGGGTTTTTTCCCTCTAAGAATTCAGCTAGCTACAATTCTGACTTTCTAAAATGAACCGTAGGCAGAGGTCTTGCAATGTTAAGAGACATAATTGTATTCCCACCAAAACAAAAAACAAAAAAATCCACCCCTTATTTGAACTGTTTTTTGAATTGGCTTATTACTGAATTCTCTTTTAATTTACAGATATTTTGCCCTTATTTTCTGTTTACCCTTAACATAATGCTTCTATTGCACTTATTTCCCCAATATCGTAAATAATTCTTCAGTATTGCCAGCACATTTCACTAGCAGTTATTGGCATCTGGAGAGCTGCAGGGAAAAAAAGCAGAAATCAGTTAGTATGCAATTAAAACAAATTCTTGGCCTGTTACATTTTATTTGATTATTTGGCAGCACATATTAAGTGTTGAGGATATAATTAAATTCATAGCAAACATCCAAATGTGTTTGCTTTCACTTTTATTATATTTTCAAAGTTTTCCATGCAACTTGAGAAGCATAAAATATTTAATCTTGCTATTCTCTGGATTCATCTGAAATGCTTAAGACAGATTCAAAGCACATTGACATGTGAAAATATTAAAATCTAAAGTTCATATCCAAGCACATGAGACATACGACATTCTCAAAGAATGCCTTTATGTGTAGGAAGTTGGCACACACACCTCTCCCAGAAAATTGAAATATCCTAGGAAAAAAAAGGCAGAATATTTCCCCTAAAAAGAGTAGAAAATCAGAAGCAGAAACTCACCTCAGAAGTAGAAGCTCACCCCCACCTTTGTTAATGGGTGGGCTTATATACACTTTTATATATTGAATCAAACAAACTGCTCCAGGAAGTTGGCAATCTCATTTATATTAGTTTGATCAGGTCATATTGTAGTTCTCAAAAAAAAATTTTTTTTGAACAAAATCGTTTAGGCATGACACTTAGGAAATTTGTCAGGGAATTGTGCAGCAGGTGTCCAAGTAAAGTCAGAAATGCTCTGTGTGTCTGTATCTGTGTGTGTGTGTGTGTGTGTGTGTGTGTGTGTGTGTGCGCACGCGCGTGTGTGTGCAGACAGTCAGACAAAGAGGAGCATCATGAGGTGAATCACAGAGCACCCAGGGCACCCAGAAGAAAGAGGCAGGGAAAAAGTGAAACTCCCCCTCCAAACCCACAACAACCAATCACAATGTAGATTACCTAACGCAGGAGCCAGCACTCTCCAACCAATATACCCAACTATAAATGTATGTTCTGGTTCATTGCACAACCCCACTGCTCCAGCTACTAAATTTAAATATCTTAACATGACTCCCTATTTAAAAGTTTTTGGATCTCCAGGTTTTGGAAATATACTCATGTAAGTTTCTTCAGCAAATGCTAAATTTGTGGGATTAATTCTCTACTGAGTATATCCAGGAACATTTTGTAGGATGGAACACAAACTCAGAACGTTGGCCCCAGCTATGCGATTGAAGTTTTATTCCTTTTTGTGTGTATTATGTAAATTATTTTTTAAAAGGGGACAGGAATTCAATCACATGGTTGTGGTCACAAACTTGACATATTTTTTAAACTTCTTTCTCCAGATTACTCTGGATAGATTGAAAAATATTATCAGGCCTGAAGAACGTTGCATTTTCAAGCTCCTTAGATTCCTATTCTTTGCAACTGGGATTGATCAGCAGCAAGTTTTGAGAGTTGTTTAGAAGACCTGTGATTTACAAGTAATCCTTGACTTATGACCACAATTGTTGAGGTAATTCCCCGTTAGGAGAATGAGCACATACAGGGAGATGTAGTGAGAGTAATGTTGAATAATACACACACAGCACACAGATACACTGTACAGTAAATGTAGGTTTTTACTTCCAATAAACGTTTAAGCACAGTCCAAGATAAGCATTCCAAGTCATTCACAGGTAAGGCAGTCAGTGTTCAGTTCAGGGATAATCCAAATATCAAAGTCCAGTATCAAAAACAGTTCAGTAAAAGACTTACATCAATGATCAGTAACAGTCATTAGGAGGAACGGCAACTCTCTCCAACAGAAGGAAACAGAGACTCACTGAGACTCACACACTCCTAACAGCCCAGGTTTCTGGCTCCATCTTATGGCCGTTTGAGAAACCACACCCAATTACAGTTTTTGCATTTTCTTAAAGATATAGTATTAAAATGTCTATCCTAGTTTATATATTTCCAACCCATATAACTGTTAGATGACTTATATTCCTAACAACAATTGAGCCCAAAATTTCCATTCCTAAGCAAGACAGTTGTTAAGTGACTTTTGCCCCATTTTACAATCTTGCTGGCCACAGTTGCTAAGTGGATGACTGCAGTTGTTAAGTTAGTAATATAATGGTTAAGTGAATCTGGCTTCCCCATTGACTTTGCTTTTCAGAAGGTCATAAAAACTGATCACATGACCCCGGGACATGGCAACTGTCATATGTACGCTACATGCCAATTGCCAGATGTTCAAATTTTGATCACATGACCATGGGATGCTGCAACTTTTTAAAGTACAAAAACCAGTCATAGCCGTTGCAACTCGCGATTAATAAATGAATGGTTGTAAGTCAAGGACTACCTGTATTGATTGTAATCTATGTCTTGTTTTTCCTATTTTTTAAACTTCTCATTTAGGGCTTCCAAAGCTTTCCTTAGTTTAAAAAGAATAAAATATTTTTTTAAAAGATGAAATTAATAAAGGAGCCATTTTGTTTATTATTCAGGTTTTTTTATGTGTAGGAAGTTAGCACACACACCTCTCCCAGAAAATTGAAATATCCTACCGTAGGAAAAAAAAAGGCAGAATATTTCCCCTAAAAAGAGTAGAAACTCAGAAGCAGAAACCTCACCTCAGAAGTAGAAGCTCACCCCCACCTTTGTTAATGGGTGGGCCATTAAGGCCTGGGCCAGAGTACTTTACATAACAAAGATCTCCAGGTAAAGCTATAGCAATTGCTCAAAAGCCCTTTCAGTGCATCATCATCCAGCAAGGCTCAACCAAGCCTGGAACTCAGGACAGCCTACAGAGTTGCCCCTGCATGGCCCCATGGGAGTCTGACAACTTGAAACAAGTTTCAATTCAAATCCCAACAAAGGTTATAAAACCCAGGCACTCTCAGCATATCAGTCCTTTTTTTTATCTCTTCCTTCACCTTGGAGCATGTGATCATCCTTCTTTGGAGCTTCAAGCCATATAGTCCTGCTGTCCACCATTAAACCTTCCAAACAGCCTCCATGTTTCCAGTGTCTTTTTCCCCACTTGGAACTGAACCCAGAAGGATATTTCTTCCAACAGATGGATCACCATGAGGTTATAAATATCCTTCAACAGAAAACATACAACCAGTCGGGTATTTAGAGCTCATCAGTGCACCCATGTGGGAAAGCTGTCAGTGGAGAATGTTACTCTCCACTTGATGAAAGATATATTTCTATGTCAAATGTAGCAAAAGGGTTACCATATTTTCCAGCTGCATTTTTTTTAATTGACTAAAAAGAAAGCATATTTTCCTGGAAATCCTGGTTAAACATGGGAGCAAATCTCTTATAAATATGTCTATTCTGGAATTCATGTAGTATGTGAAAGTTTAGCTACACTTGTCCCAAGTCATTTTGGAAAGAAATATTTTATTATTATTATTGAGTGTAAAATTCATCTAGGAAATTGAGGAGAGTTTTGTAAAATGCCCCCCCCCACTTCAATGATTTTATTGATCCCTCAATATATTTATTTGAGAAGAACTGCTTCAGGATAATTCATTTTTTATTCATTGCATTTTGGATTGAAATGTTAATGTTGACTCGGTACCCTTTTTCCACAATCCAAAAGCATAGGATTAAAACAAAACAAACACCAACACCCTCACATTGGGTTTATTTTCAAATGAAGCACACCTGAGGGCTTATTATTTGTTCCTTGCAAGACACAATTAAAAAAAAAAAGAAATCCAGATTATTATTTTTTTAAAAAATCCTTTTATTCAATAGTACAAATTTTGAACTGTCTTTTTTTTAAACCTAGAGCATTTCATTGACATTGTCCATTCTCTGGAGACCCATGTAGCACTGCACTGCTGAAATAAAACAAATAAAACCCACGGCCCACCAGGAACTAGGCCACAGAAGCGAGTGAAGGCCCATCCTCGCACACACAGGATCCAGACCAGAGGTGGTATTCAGCAGGTTCTGACCAGTTCTGGAGAACTGGTAGCGGAAATTTTGAGTAGTTCAGAAAATCGGCAAATACCGCCTCTGACTGGAGATCTTACACTATCCTTCCCCTGCCATCCCCACCAAGCCACGCCCACAGAACTGGGAGTAAAAAAAAATTGAATCCTACCACTGAACCAGACAGCATGCAAAACCACACACACACACCTGATCTGTGGAAATCCGCCCTCCACCGAACCGAACTCTGGCCCAAAAGGTTGGGGGCCGCTGTTCTAGTCCAACCCCCTCCCCCAAGGCGGGAGTCCTGATACCATCTCAGGCAAATGATTATCCAATTGTTTATTGAAAACTTCCAGCAATGGAACACTACAATTCCAGGATTTTGCTGTTCTCATTATGATTTATCAAATTTTATTGATTAAATTTTTATGCCAGCCATCCCCCCTACTCAGGGTGGTTTCTCATGGAAAGAATGTCGCTCCCTCCCTTCTGAAATTTTGCCAAGGCAAGGTAATAAATGTTGAGGTAGAGAATGAATAAAATGCACCTTTTCCAATTCCAACTCCATTCTTCCCCAGCTTCTGTTCCACCACGCTATTTTGAAATTTGGATCCTTTGATGACTTCTTGGTCAACAACCAGTTGAAACTTTTAGGCAAGGATTCAAA
The DNA here is from genome assembly GCF_049901735.1 of Notechis scutatus. NCBI lineage: Eukaryota > Metazoa > Chordata > Lepidosauria > Squamata > Elapidae > Notechis > Notechis scutatus. The sequence continues at coordinate 125,550,361 of NC_142010.1, forward strand.
AAGCACCAAACTAGCTTGCATCCGCAAGACAAGTTTGGCCTATGTTCTGTAGCACTGATTCTCTGACAATGTATATATCCAGATCAGTCAAAACAGATCAAGGTATCAATCAAAGGAAAGTCAGAATTTGACTACAATACATGTTTGTACCTCGGAGTATGTCTAAAGCTGCTCTTTAGATCTCAGTTTTTCCTTTATGCACATGGTTCCTTGACATATTCTAAGAAAGAATGATGAAGCAGAATTTCCTCCAGCAAAGCTTGTTTCATTTATGAGAGTGCTGAAATATTTGCAGCCAGGTAGAAATGTCCCCGTGGCATTTCTCCAAGTTTCAAGAAGACCTAACATAAGATAAATTGTGGACATTTCCTCTGTCAGTACAATTGTTCTCTGTATATGTGCATGCACATTCCTAGCCAGATTTATTTTCATAAAGATTGGAAATCTATACTTTAATTAGCAAAAGGAGGTTCCTGTAGCAATACTTTAAAAATGGGAATTGGCACTATTCAGATTTGACTAATTTTGATGCTTGAACATTTGCCTCTGTAACTTTCTGCCTACTTCATCACTGCATATTGGGACATGTGTCAGTGACTCAACATCCCTGCCAGAAGGCAGATTCTTCCTACAAAGGAGATATTCTGAATTTAGTTTTGAGAACTGCTATCAGGGAGAAGTCAAACTTCATTAGCATGAAAGCCCTGGGGTACCCTTATACTGCCAATTGCTCAAGGTACTTAACTGATTGAAAATGGAAGAATCTTAGAGCTTCCCTTAGGGATTTTCTACTGAGAATCCTTTATTTAAGCTTTGCATAACCTACTTGTAGTCCAAAGGCAGAAATACCCTTCAAAGAATCATCTTCTTGTGGAATCTGTCACTGAAACCCTATTTTAGGAAGACTGATAGTCACGATACTCTATGCATTAGAGAGGGGTCTTATGTCAGAAAAATTCATTTTACCCAATAATTGAATCCCAGCCTGTATTTAATTTATTAGCCCCTCTTCCATATGAATGGCCTTACTAGAAATGCATTGTTCAATCTAAAATAAACTTTCTTAGAAGTTTGGATTGAACTGCCTCAAATTTAGTGTATTTAGAGGTGCATGGACAAAGCTGGGTCCCACAGAGATGATGCAAATGCCTTGATTGCCAATAAATTTTACTGTGATGAAAAGTATTTACACTAACTAGTACAGGTAGTCCTTGACTTACAGTCACAACTTAGCCCAAGATTTCCATTGCTAAGGAAGACTGTCGTTATATGAATTTTGCCCCGTTTTTTGCCACAATATTTAAATGAATCACTGCAGTTGTTAAGTTAGTAATATGGTTGTTCAGTGAATCTGGTTTCCCTAACTTACAGAAGGCCGCAAAAGGTGATCACATGACCCCGGACATGATAACCGTCATAAATACATGTGCCAAACATCTGAATTTTGATCATGTGATTGTGGGGATGCTGCATCAGTAGTAGGCGTTGAAGACAGGTCATAAGTCACTTTTTTCCAGTGATGCTGTGACTTCGAATGGTCATTACACAAATGGTTATGAGTCTAGGACTTGCTATATAGGACAGATGTGTGATACCCAGTCAGGTTTGGAAATAATTCAGTGGGTGTCTCTCTCTCTCTCTCTGTCTCACTCTGTCTCTCACTCACTCACTCTCTCTCTTTCTTTTCTTTCTTTTCTCTCTCTCTCTCTTTTCTTTCTCTTCTCTCTCTCTCTCTCTCTTTCATAAACACACACACACACACACACACAGACAGACAGACAGGCATACACACACACATTCTCCAGCTTCAGCACCAAGCCCCTCAAAAATGGGGGAATGACAAATGCAAATAGCTGTTCTAATAAGTCAGGCTTGGTTGGAACAGGTGATCCTGTAGGTATTCAGATGCCAAGGCATATGGGCCTTTTTGGTCAATACCAGCATCTCTTCTACTGGAACCCACTCAGGACTCACTGAATTGATGTTATATATGAAAGCCAGGAACAGAGGTTGCCATACTGCGGACTAGTTACACTATCCAGGTTGTCTTTAAAGGCAGTTGCCTGTTACTGCACCAGTGTATCTTGGTAGTAATGAAGACCTGAGCTATGGTAACCTAGTCCTCTTGCCAAGGGACAACTACAGCTACACACCAACTGAAACTATGCATAAGCCCATCTGTTGATGGTTTCACTGGGCTGATCACACAGGAGCTACTAGTGCAAAAGAACCCCCAAATTGTTGGCCTAATCTTTCATGCAGTAGTGGCTATCCATGAAGAATCGACCCTATATATATATGTTTTCTTAAGTTTTCGCGGGTACTTACATGTATGGTGTTCGGCTTGGTTCGGGTATTTTCCCACGTCATTGTAGTTCTTTTAAAGTTGTAGCAACGTTTCAGCAGAATCTCATCTGCCATCATCAGGCTATATATATATTGAGCAGCAGAACAAATTTATACTCCATCCTTCCATCATTTGTAAGAGATAACAGGTCTTCCTTGTTTCTAGCTGTCAAAGTGCTTTGTCTGAGGTCATTCATGTTTCTCCCAATAATTTTAACTGCAGTTTCTACATTCTCTGATCCATTCCATGGTACATTTTGCACCCCATTTAAATAAGTAGCAGGATAAACCTTGGTACACTCCTTTGCCAAGTTTGAACTATCAGTTGTTCCATAATTTGTTTTAACCATTGCTTCATGGTCATACTACAGATTCTTCAACAGGCAGATAAAGGAAACTTTTATATCTATATTTAAAAAGAGCCATCCACAATTTGTTATTTCTAACAGTCAAAAGTGTTTGTAAAAATCAGGAAAGCAAAAACAACTATTTTTCACTCCTGGCCTTTTCCATTATTCCTTAGATATTAGAAATTTGATCTGGGGTGTCACCTCTGCATCTAGTTTGCTAAGGCGTGCATTCTTGTTTCTTGTGTTGTGCTGGATTGCAAAATCTTGACTACAGTATTATCTTAGTAGCATGTAAGAAAAAATTAGGGCGTATCAAAATTTTCAATTTTCAATTCCCAAACATAGGAGTGTTCAAAAGTTGTGATATGTCTTGGGGATTGTAAAGATATTTTGGCTACTTTAATATAATTTAAATGTGCTTGGTAAATAACTACATAAATATCATAACTTTTTAACATTTTATTTAATTTTGTAAGATAAGTGCAGTGATTTGTTCATTTAGGCATTCTTTAGCACTGTTATTTTGTGTTTTGGAATATAAGTGAATTTCCCCCCAGTTCCTTGGTCACTGCTATGTTCTCCATACCTAATTACAAATTGCAAGCACCACTTTAGTTGTAAGATTTTAAATAATCCTCTGGTGGTTCATGAACTCTTGCAACTTCTTTCACTTCACTTTCCAGAATTTTTGGCTTTAGTTCAAAAAAATTGTAAATATCAGTTTTGGAGTCTTTCTTCTCTATATTTGTTTAATCTTTTTGTATCTTCTTTCTCTGGTAGATCTTTGCCTCCTTTGTCTTTTATATTCATATTCCCCCTACCCCACCCCTGTCCATAAAATACATTTTGTGCCCAACTTTGCATAACAAGTTCCTTTGATTTCTGTAATTTTCTTAAATAAAACTCCTATTGTTTCCATTTGATTGTTAACCTCAATTTCTTTTATTGTTTCTTTAAATATAGCTTATCTCTTTTGAATATCACTTTGAATTCCTTTGAAAACTTTGCAAAGTGAATGACTGTAGGCAGTTTAGTGAGAGATAGGATATGCAATTAATGTTGAGGAATTTAACATGGAATCTGTAATTAGTTTAAGGTCTGAGTTTCAGAAAACAAACTGCTTTTGATTGTTTCTTGGAACAGGTCAATCTCCGGGACTCTTACATAATACTAGCATTTTTTTGGTTGTTATTGTTCTTTTAGGCAAAAACATGTGTTGCTTTGGTGGCTATTCCTTTGATTGGACTAAACTTTTGTCTAGTCCATTCTTTCCTAAGTGGTGTTCCCAAAAACTTTAAAGTGTTACAGCTTCTCTCATGCTGGCTGGGGATGAACATAGTTGTAGCCCAGCCCATGTGGAGCACATCAAGTTGGGAAAGATTGATCTGGTCTCCATTTTGTTCTGCTTGGAGTTTCAATATTTCATTCATTTCCTGCTCAATAGCAGCCCAGACTACAAGAGCGATTACAGTTCTGAGAAGCAGAATACTGCAGTAGTGCAGTGTAAGCTCATTCTGTGTGGTTCGTTGACATTCTGTTTTTACAAAGCTAACTCATTTTGTCCAACTTTTTCAGGAGTCTAAACATATTTAGCATATGCTTCTTCGCCACTGTGTTTTTCACTTCCTAATCTTTCAAGCAAGATGAATGGATTTAGTTCAGTGGCAATGGGTGTACTGTTGGAAGAACTGAAGAACTGATGGTCTTGGAGAATATCTATGTGGTTTCTAAGAATCAGCACCAATGATGGCACATAATCAACCGTTCAAAAGCAGTTTAATAAACAAGGCACTGGCACTGAAGTGGTAGCCCTAAGAGTAAGGAGGAAAGATCACATGGACAAATTATTGCAACAATGTTAATGAATACTTCAGCTTTAACAACAACAACACTAGAGCGCACAACAGATATAAACTAAATGTAAACCACTCCAAACTTGATTGCAGGAAGTATGATTTCAGCAACAGAGTGGTCAATGTCTGGAACTCATTACCTGATTCTGTTGTCACCTGGTCAAACCCTCACTCCTTTACCCTCAAACTAACCTCTATTAACCTCACCCCATTCCTAAGAGGTCTATAAGGGCATAACCTAAGAGGTCTATAAGATTGTGCATAAGCGCACAATCGTGCTACTGTCCCTGTCCTATTGTCCCCAATTATTAGTTCCTATTTCTTGTATTTAAACTTATGTTTATTCTTGTTTCTGTTATATTGTAAGCTTTTGACAAATAAAAATAAATAAATAAAAACAAAAATGTATTGATATTCAATGCCACACAGACTGGAAAGAAAGAAAACAGCAAAGTACCTTAGTGCTTTCATGTGCATGGTCCATTGATAAGAAGAATACCTTATCAACTTCCCTGACTTGACACTGAGAGGGAGATGTAAAGCTGTCAAGCCAACATTCTCTTTATAAGACATTTTTGAACCTGAGAGGAGGGTGAAGATGGAGGGTGAAGGGAGGGTCCCATGAAGAAAACTGCCCATGTTCTGCACAGCTGTGGCAGCTTTAAAATCAGCTTCAGGGCAAATTCACTTGCACTGCATATGAGCCAGAAGTAAATCAATTTAGTAGCTAAAGAGAAATGATGGCACGGGATCAAGGGGACTAGCACAAATACCTCTTATGGAAGTGCTGTAATAAATATTTAATTGCTTTATTGAACTGAATCATTGATGTTAGGTCTACAGAGGCCTTGGGACTAGTAGCCATGCCCCATGTTCTCTAACCTTGTCAGTTTTCAAGCGGTCTGCTGTATAGTTAATTAACTTCTACCTCCATTCTGGCTTCAGCTGCAGTATTAATGTTTTGCCCCATTAATGCTGGAATTGCAAGGCAGGCATTATCTCATTGGCTGGAGTTCTCACTTCATCCTAACTTCTGAGTCCCGTGACCTTCTCACTTGCCTAATGAAAAGACTGTGGTTGTCACCATTTCTTATGAAGACTTACAAAGTCAAAGGGGCAGAGCTCCTTGCTACCCTTTACGTGGACATAATAGTATTATTTATTTTTATTTTATTTAGTTATATTCCGCCTTTATTATTTTTACAAATAACTCAAGGTAGTGAACATGCCTAATGCTCCTTCCTCCTCCTATTTTCCACACAACAAACACTCTTTGAGGTGGGTTGGGCTAAGAGAGGGCAACTGGCCCAAGATCACCCAGGCAGCTTTTATGGCTACGGTGGAACTAGAATTCCTAGTCTCCCATTTTTTAGCCTGATGCTTTAATGAACAAGGAAGACAGCCGATGAAGTTTCTGATATTTTGAGAGGGAAAGCTGGTGGCTTTATGAAAGTACTCTGAGAGATGGTGGGAAAAGTGACATTGCTATTCTAATTACTTATAATTTTAGGGATTGTTTTTATGCCCATGATGACCCAGGGTATTATTGCCCTTAAATTTCTGTTGCTGTTTGATTCTTACATGGCAGGAATGATGAACTGTCTTTGACAATATAGTATACAAGCAACTGTTGTGATTCTCAGCTTGGTCATTGCCCTCTCAGGTTTTCCATAGAATGTGAAAAGTACAATTTGCATTCTTCAAAGCCATATTTGGAGAACATCAGTGGTGGGATTCAAAATTTTTTACCACCTGTTCTGTGGGCATGGCTTGGTGGGCTTGGTGTGGCTTGGTGGGCATGGCAGGGGAAGGTTACTGCAAAATCCCATTCCCTCCCCCACCCCACTAACCTGCTTTCCAGCTCCGTTCTCCTGTGCAGGGCAACAAAAGAAGACCCAGCTGATCAGCTAGGACTCGGGAGGCAGGGAATAGATGGGGGCAGGGCCAGTCAGAGGTGGTATTTGCCGGTTCTCCAAACTATTCAAAATTTCCACTACCGGTTCTCCAGAACTGGTCAGAACCTGCTGAATGCCACCTCTGGAGAACACCATTTAGAAGCAGCTCTGTGCCCCACAAGGTGTGGCATATTTTCTTTGTAGATAAATCACGAGGAAGATTATCACTGTAATCTTCTCTCACACGCATGAGAGATTGTTTAACAAGGGGCTCATTGAAACGGCTATATCTCAAAAAATCTAGGGCAACTTTTGAAGGTTGAACTACTCCAGTGTTGCATAGTTGCACTAATCTACAAGGTTTAGAATGTTTATCCCAGTAAGTTATTTTAATGAGATTGTCTTACTTTTATTGTGATCTGTAGATCTTTATGAGGTGTCTTATTTCACTAAACATTACTAAAAGAGACCCTAACTTAACCAGGGGGCTGAACTCAGCAATAGTTCCTGGGGATTTGTGGGGTTCAACACACACACACATACACACACACACACACACACAGGGAGAGAGACTCTCATCAAATTCTTGGATGCTGAAATAAATTTAATGGTTGGCAGCTCTGTTTTCCTTATCAATTATAAATAAATAGTTTCCCATTAACAAATGCGGTCACCCCAGGGATTCAAGCAGTATCTGTGAATAGCATACTCAGGTCAAAAGAAGATTGTGGTTAAATGAACTATGATACCAAATTAACCCAATTGCTTCAGTTTGCACAATAAAGTGAACTATATGCTAATAATACAAGATGAAGCTGTACAACAGGGGTCCCCAACCACTGGTCCGCGGACCGGTACTGGTCCGTGGAACAAGTCCTACCGGGCCGCTGGCTTGCTGGGCGCCGCCATCTTTTTTTGATGAAAAAGTGCTTCCGGTGACCTCACCGGAAGCACTTTTTCATCAAAAAGATGGCGGCGCCCAGCTAATGCCGGTACCGGGCCGCGCCATAAAAAAGGTTGGGGATACCGGGCCGCGGCGTAAAAAAGGTTGGGGATCACTGCTGTACAAAATACAGAGTTGCCCCAAGTTAAAAGGCTGTGTTCCGACTGTCCTTCAGCTGGTAGAAAACTGTTCCCTCTCCTGGTTCTGACTGACTGTCAATAGTGCTTACTCTTATCATACACATCCTATATATATGATAAGCAAAGTCATTAGTGGATCACTTCAACTTTGCAGTCCTCCTTCCCTCTTCTGGATATCACCAGCAGTGGGGAAAACAGCCATCAATAATTGCTTTGCAGCAGGAATGGCTCAGATCCGGCATAATGTTTGCTGAGTGAAGTTTAAAACCTTAGCACAGAGATTAGAGTAATAAAGGCAACCGAGGATTGAGCAGCATTTTTATGTAGAATTTATCTCCCCCCTTTTTCCCCCCTCCGAGGATATAGGCAACATATGCCAATTTCCAGATTCTTCCACAATCCATTTAGGAGGCATGGAAAGGGTACCTCCCACCATATCAATAGCCATAGCACTTAGACTTATATACTGCTTCACAGTGCTTTGAAGCCCTCTCTAAGCACTTTACTGAGTCAGCCTATTGCTCCCAACAACTTGGATTCTCATTTTACCGACCTCAGAAGGATGAGTCAACCTGGTGAAAATCAAACTGCTGGCAGTGGAATGCAGAGTTAGTCTGCAACATTGCATTCAAACCACTGCACCACCATGCCACTGTTCTGCTATTTCAGTTTTAGGTTAATCAGTATAATACCCCAAGTCAATAACACTTATGGGACTGTTGGTTGATGCATCTATTGCTATTATGCAATTCTTGATAGAATTGTGACAGCCATTGGATCAAACCTCTAGTCCAGGGGTGTCAAACCTGTGGCGTCAGGTTGTCATGTGGCATATCACAACTTTCTTCCCCTTTGCTAAAATGGGTGGGCGTGGCCAGCACATGACGCATCCGGCTTGCAGGATACGAGTTTGACACCTCTGCTGTAGTCCTTTTTATCAGGATTAAAAGGGTCAGTCCCTGGTTCTTGAACATTCAGGAATGGGGAGGGTCATTCTGGTATTGCCAAACTTCACCAGCTGGGAAAGATCAAGGAAGCAAGAACTAAAGAAATTCTGCTGTATTTTTAATGCTAGTCTTGGATAAATACAGAATTTTGGAAAGATTTCCCAGCCTTATTTAGAATGATTAAATTCAGGTGGCGTCTCTTCCAGTGATTTAAACTGCTTTTCCCCAGGTTTTTCAGCTGGGATCAATGGCTGTTTATGGATAAGCTGTTGGCTGACACACCTGCAGCCTCTTGACTTTCCTTTCTCAGCCTCCTCACCATCTTTCACAGCCACTGCTCTCAATGGTGTGTATTAGAGGCTCCTCTCTTTGCTTGCACTCACAAACATATTCTCTGCCACCCTGTTCAACCAAGGATGTAAGTTGAAATGACATACTTTGTTCTTCAGTATTACTTATGAAATGATGCTGAACCATATTAGTATATTTATTTGCTTGTAATTCTGGAACATCTCTGAAAGTGGTTACTTTGTACTGGTAAGTGCCTAGATCAGGGATCTCCAACCGTGGCAACTCTTAAGATTTGTGGACTTCAACTCTCAGAATTCCCCAGCCAACCATGCTAGGTCTAGAGATGCTAGGCACCTCTGCCAGTATTGGCGTCTCCAGCACTTTAGGGAGACAACAACAGAATGGAGACAAGTAAAGTTGACCTAAGGAACTGGAGGAGAGGAAATGTGCCTGCCTCCTCTGACCCAGCCAGTAAGCATTGCTCTTCTCCCACCAAATTAATGGTCACTTCACTTTGCCTCTGATGAGTGCGTCTATTTAAATTTATTGGCCAGCCAAATCCAGTGGACTCTGGGTGGCCAATTCATGGTGAAATATAGCACACTTGGGTGTTGCTGTCATATGCTGTGTGCTTAAGGGAAGAAAGTAATACTGATACAAGACAACTTGAAGGTGTCATCTGCATGGCTGGGTATAAAATGAAGGTATTATGCGAATACAATGGGAGGAAATGTTGCTGGGCAAGTTGTGTTCTGTGAGTAAAGCCCCATGTTATAATTTAGCCTATTGTGCAGATCCAGCCTATATATGACCTTAAGCACAGCCCTTGTGCTTAAATACAGCCCTTGTTTTTGATTTGGAATGAAAAGCTGTTGAAACTGGAATGGTTCAAACTGTGAGTAGGAGAGAAGAAAAAGTTCAGTTCTCTTTTCATTCACATGGGATTATAGCCCTTACAGCTATTATTTAGGGAGTAAAACCAAGAACAAGTGATATCAAGCCATGGTTTTCTTAAACGTGGTTCATGGAATAAAGCCTCATTCATAGAGTTTAGACATAGTGTAAAGCCAAAACCAAATATATGCTTGTGCATGGCAGGAGAGGGGGAAGCGAAAACCAAAAATGGCCGTATAATAGATGCAAGCCCAAGGGGGGACACCCTGGAAACAGCAAAGGAGCGGCCTGCAGTGCCTCTGCATGGCCCTCTTGAGCTCCATTTTCACTGGCAGAGGGTTGCAGGAGGCCATTGCAGCTGAAAACGGGACTCAGGAGCCCTCTTTCACTGGCAGAGCGCTTGGGCCACCATTGTGCCCCCGATAAAGGTGATGTATCATGTATCACCATGACTACCCTGGCCATGCCGTCCCCAGCCCCCTGATGTCAAACACAACCCTGATGCAGCCCTCAATGTCATCGAGTTTGACACCCCTGGTGTAAATGCTGTGACTTGCATGCAATCCTTTGGTCCTATATCAACAGGCAAGTACAAAAGGCTGGGACTTGTGTCTTGATTTCACGAGGCTCATTTGTTTATTTATTTTTTTGTCCTTGCAGTTTATAGTGGCTGCCTAAGGGCTTCATATGATCAGGCGGTGACTAATATAATGGACTTGTTTGTTATTAAAACCATATTTCATTTGACAGGATGGAGGGAAAATAATTCTCAATGAGGAGAAATGGGAAGCTTCATGTCTATATAGTGACTGTTTGATTTGTAAGCAGATTTAGTAATAATCTGTTAATAGCCTTCAAAATGAACAACACTGTTGTCCTAAAATCATCTGAAGAATATTAACAGCAGAAAAGACAACTCTACCTATACCTATGCTTTTTTAGAAAGAAATATTCTAATTTTTGCAGCATATCTACCATTTTAAAAGTCTATTAACAAAATGTACCACAACATTCCCCTTGGGATGCAAACCACAGCCATCCCCTTGCTATCCTGTCCATCACTGATATGATAAATCTAAAACCTGTTGTAATATTAATGAATAATGGTGTATGCTAGCAATATCATACAGTAAATAATGTATGCTTGGACTTTAAATAGATTAAAACAGATTTGTCCAGTAGATGTTTCAGGGATGCAATGCACAGATTCTTGCCAGCAGATTCAATAGCAAAAGTTAGTTCCAACTCTTCTTAAAGTGTAAAGGACCAGGAAACTGCATTTAGGTAATATTTTCTCTAAAATTGTATTGGTCTATAATCTGACCTAATACATATTGTATATTGAAACTCTCATAACTCAGTTGCTATAATTGCAATTTTTAAAAAACAATTGAGCTTAATGTAAAGTAAGAAAGTCAGGTAACACTGTAGCCTATTTGTGTTGTACCGGTTGCCTGTGGCTTAAGAAACTGGGAATGCACGGAGTCAGTGTGTATGTCTTTTATTTGCTTGAAGAGGCTTACAACTCCTACTTCTACAGATAGTCCTCGATTTATGATCATTTATTTAAGCACCATTTCAAGTTATGACAGCCTCTGAAAAAGTGACTTTTATGCCCTGTACTCACAGATACAACTGTCATACCACTCCTGCATTTGCAGGAGCCTAATTCAGGCGCTTGGTATCCAGCTCTCCTTTACGATGTTCCAGTGTCCTGCGGTCATGTGGTCATAATTTGCAACCTTTTTTTTGCTGATTTGTGGCCAAAAAAGGATCATAGGTTTGTTTAATGATCACTGTAAAAATTATAAAACCGAGTCCAATTTTATTTACAACTGCAAGAACTTATGGTGGAAAGTCCTGTCCAAATTGTGGTCAAAGACTGCTTATAGACATTATGCTTCTGTTCCTGGTTTCATCCTGGTTTGTTGTCAAGAAAAAGGAGAAGCAAGCAATCCAAAAATCACGAAATTTGTACATGGGTATTTCCACCATTTTCAGCACTGCCAGCAGCCCACATTCCCAGTATTTCCATGAATAAGGCAAGCTGGTTGTTAAAACAGAAGCATTGTGTCGAAACGGTGTAAAGCAAGGCACTTGTAATAGGAGCTGAACAAAGGTTGGTTCAGATCAAACACAATATGACAATCTGGAGGGAAATTTGGATCAGCAAGGTCTTTAACCTTCCTTCTTTCTCTAATATACGGGTCTTGGCACCATGTCCAGAGTAAAGAGCCATAGCTCCACATCAGGTAGTTAAACGGGATCTTAAACCAACATTACATTGTGATGTGTAGGCTGATTCTCTGTATGTTTTTGGATCTGGTAGCTCAGTGATGCCTCATACTAGCTCTGCTGAGGATGTTCTCTCCGCTATGGCTGCTGCCCTTATTCCCAGGAGAGGCTGAAGGGTGCAAGCCTTGGATCCAGGACAAATTTTCTCCCTCAGATGTAGTCATTAACTTTTCAACTGATGACTGATGTTGGGGTGGGGTGCCAGCAGAGTGACTTACCTTAGGACCCAGATAGCTCTGCTTGATTGGCAATGACAGCAGCACAGTCATGCTGATATACTTTTCTGACAGTACCCGGATGATATGACAGCAGTATAATTTGATGTAATGTAAATCTCATAGTCCAAATTTAATTACTAAGGACTTGCATCTCTGTCTCTGTCTCTATTCTGGGGACATCATCACGCATGTGTAACTTGCTCCCCAGTAGCCAAGGGGAATTTATATTATCCCATAATAAAGCATATTGTGATGCATTACTTCTTCAGAAGGCAGGGACAATTTGGCTGTATATCACTTCACAGAAACAATTTCAAGGGGTCTCCCTATTGGTTGTAAGACAGAATGAATTGTGTTTGCAGGAGTATGTATGTACACATTCCTGCTGATCAGAAGGAAGGGAACTATAGCGCACACTCAGCTGCATGTTCACATGTCTTTATTAAGACCAAGAAGGCTTGTGACTTGGGAGGGGGGGGAATTTTTGGCTTGAAAGACAAGCTTGGCCAATGTTTACCAAACAATTATTTCAACTACCTTCTGACTTGGGTTAGTGCTCTGCTCAGCCATCACCTTGGTTAGGAAAACTTTATAATTACAACCCCTACAAATGGCTTGTTCTGCAAATGATTGCTGGAACTTTGAAATGGTTGGTTTGCATAGACTTTTAAAATTAAGCCAAGAATGGTTTCTTCCAGTTTTATTTACTGTTTTCCTGTACAGGCTGTCTTTGCTTTCATTGCCTTCCTGCAAGTTAAATTCACATAAAACACAGACCTTTTGGGGAATTGACCCAAAGGTACTTGTCCTGGTGAAGCTTGGTTGAAAAGTATGAGCAAGATTCATTTATATAACTGAATATAAATCTATATAAGTCTTTTGCCACAGAATTTGAGTCCATATTATTCAGGGTGTGTTGGGAAACTGCCAGATAAGCTGAAAGGTAAAGTGAGGGCCTAGCTTAGAATTCTTGCTTAGCCACAAGTGGAGTAAGATTGACTTCTCCCAAGATCCATGAAGTCTTATCTGATTGTTCCCAGGGGAAGGTAAGTCGCATGGGGAGATCCATAGGATCACAGCTTTAAACATTTTCTCAGGACAATGTTTATTATTTAGAGATGTGTCATAAGCATCTGTTTCAGTGTAACCAGATTCTCCTCCATGCTGCATCGAGAACCCAGGATGGGTTGACTCCGTCCTATGATGTCATTTAGCTGAGTCTGTACTAAGATATAAAAGCCAGCTCCCGGAAGAGACCCCAGCTTTTGACTCAGCTCCTTTCAGTCAGTAGCTGTGTCTCTGAAAGCTTCTGTTGGATAACACTCACCAGCGATCTTCAGTGCCGTTTTTCCTCGTTTCAAGCAAGGTTGGGAGCAGCGTTGCCAGAGCGCTGTTCAGGCAAGTTGGGCAGCGTCTGTAGACCTCCCCACCCCGCCTGTGGTTTGAGCGGTCGTAAAAAGCGATTGGCAAACCGATAACAGCTTCAGCCAGCTGAGGTTCTGTAGATAGCACTCACCAGCGATCTTCAGTACCTTTTTTCCTCGCTTCAGCAGCTCCCAGGATCTGGGCAGCTGCTCTTCCAGGAGAGCAGGGCTCTCTCTCTCCTGCAGCGTTGGGAGCAGCGTTGCCAGAGTGCTGTTCAGGCAAGTTGGGCAGCGTCTGTAGACCTCCCCCCACGCCTGCGGTTTGAGCGGTCATAAAAAGCGACCGGCAAACCGATACCAGCGTCAGCCAGCTGATCGGGTGGCCAGAGGCTGCCCTTTCCTTTGCTGACTTCACTCGGGGCTCTTTATAGCCTAAGGAGAAATTCTTCGATCTCGGAGCCTGTCTCCCATAGTCAGTGGCCATCTTGGATTGAAGCCTTCCACCACGAGGTGAGTGGCCATTTTGTAAGCCTGGGGGCCAATTTATACCCAAAGGGGCTTAATACAAAAAATTTACAAACAGTTTCTTTCCATCGTAAGAGCCTTTATTCTTCAAATGGAGCAAGATAAGGCAGAGTTCCCCTCCCCCAGTAGAACAGTCTCTTAAGCCAATAAGAGAAAAAGTTGTAGGCAATGCACCCAATCAGTCCAGAGGGAGGTGGCTGCTAAAATCAGAGCTAAGGCTCTAGCCCCTAAGAAGGCAACTCAGGCTGAGTTGAGGGCAGAAAAGCGCCGACATGCAGCCCTAGAGAGGCAGTTCAACAGAACTATTCAGCAGAAGGGAGTGCAACGACAGCATGTTTCAGGTGATACCTGTGGGCCCCAGCCAAGCCCTCCCAGGGGAGGAGAAGTTATCTATGAGCCTGTCTCCTGAGGCTTTTGCAGTACAATGATCCTCAGGATCTAAGCAGATCTGGGCCTTATTTCCAATAGGCTTCTGGGCCCTATGCTCCTCCCCCTCCCTCCAGGCCTCGAACCTCTTCTCAATCTAGGCCTGAAGCCACCTTCACTCCCTCAGCAGCGGGCCTTTGGCCTTCTGCCCCTACCTTTGAGCATAGACCAGGGGATATCCAAGATGTTGTCTCTTTGGCCATTAGGCAAGGATTGGCTGAAGGCTTCAAGCAAATCCTTCGACCTCCGGAAAGGGTTCAGGCCCTTCTCCCTTCTCAATCTATAAGTTGCCTCATCACCCTGATTTACACAGGCCCCAGGACCTCAGGGTCCATTGTTCTCTACCAGAATGGGAGGAGGTTGATGAGGAGGGAAGGGCATCACCATCTGAACACAGTTACTCCTCTCATTCAGAACGTGAAGAGGGCGAGACCTTTGACCAAAATCTTCAGAGGAAGAGGACTCTCGCCCAGAGCAGACATCCTCTGCATTGGTCTTCAATCCTTCTCTCTTCAGGCCATTACTCAGCATGGCCTTGGTCACTGCCAAGCTGTCACCAGAGGAAGTGGCTCCCGAGCCACAAGGAATTCCCCCTAGCCAGGGAGACTCATTCTTCTCCAAGCCTGTAGTGCATGCAGGGGTTTTGCCTTCTCCCACTTTGTTCCTGGACATGGTCAAGGAACAGTGCGTTTCCCCTTCGGCAGGTCCTCGCCCATCTTCTCTGGATAAGCGTTTCTACGACGTCAGCGCAGCCCTGGACAATTCCCTGGCAGTGCCTTCTGTTGACATTCCGGTTCTGGCCTCGTTCCCATTTTCTGGCACTCATGTGGGCATCCATATGGTGGCTGCACCAACTCCAGATTAGATTGCCTACATCTGACCTTCGGTCTCACCAAGGCCTTAATAAGATTATCTCAGCAGCAGATTTCACTGCAGATACCACTCTCAATTCCGCCAAATTTGCATCTAGGGCCATGGCATCTTCAGTAGCAGCAAGAAGACTGTTATGGCCCGGAAATTGGCAGGCAGAGTCACGCTGTAAATGGAAGTTGGTTTCAGTTCCATTCGCAGGCGATAAGCTTTTTGGCAATGCTCTGGAATCTTAATGTCATCGAAACCAGAGATAAACGTAAAATTCTCTCTTCCTCTGGGAAGAGAGCCGACTATCGCCCAGCTCCTACTGGCTTTTATATCTTAGTACAGACTCAGCTATGATGTCATAGGAAGGAGTCAACCCATCCTGGGCTCTCTCGCAGCATAGATAGAAAGGGTGTTCAGGGTAACTTCTACCAACGCCCATTCGCTGGTCTCTGTTACGTCTATCATTTCTCTTTGGATTTCCCAATTATTGCATTTGGTCTCTGCATTTTGCTATGTTTTAAATTGTACTAAATTCCACTTCTGGAACAGGGTGATTATTTAATATTTTCCTACCGTAATCCCATTTTGTAAGTAAGCTGAACAAAGTAATACAAAAACTCAGAAGTGACCTTTTCCATTAAAAAAATTACCCCATTTACAGAATGACGCAAACTGAATTTTTCCAGATGTTACCCTAAATAGCAATCAGTACTTTTTTTCCAAGGTCAGATCCACACTTGGCACCAAATGATAACATTCCAGATAATTCAATGCAGTACATGCAGCCAAAACTTGATGTTCCCAAAGTGCTAGTAACTTCAGCAGATGGCAGTTCATAATTGTATGAAAATTAATATTAGGGAGGATTACATAAATGTTCTCCTTAAAAAAAAAAAGAATGAAAGAAGAGTTGTGTAAACCTTTTAGATTGCTCTAAATTTAAACCTACATTCATGTCTTTCTTTAAACTGGGTCAAACGATTTTCAAACGAAATCAAAGAAAAGGGTTACCAGTAACAAACTCCTCAGTTTAAAATGGCCAAATCTTGCAAAACTCAGTAAATTCAGCCCTTCTGTTTTATGCTAATTAGATAGTGATCTAGTCACAGTTGTCAGTTTGTCTGGAAAAACTTATTAGGTGCCAAATTTGTAGTGATGATGTGTTTCACACTTTTCAGTGACCACAGCATTAGAAGACATGTTGTGTTTTCCATAATGATTCAGTATTTTCATTTCTTCCATGTTGTAATACAATTACTGCTGATATTGTAGAACAATGGCAAAACATGAAAAGGACTTTAAAGGTCATATTTTCATTTTATTTCTTCTTGCTAGAGCAAGACACTGAAATTTGGCAAAGCATGTTAAATGTTCCATCTCAACCAGGCAGTATTTATTTATGATTTACAGGGTATGTAGATATTCCAGTCTGCCAGCTTTGAATGGCATTCAACCATTCAAAGTATTAAATTTTTTTTACTACCGGTTCTGTGGGCATGGCTTGGTGGGTGTGGTAGGGGAAGGTTACTGCAAAATCCCCATTCCCTCCCCACCCCACTAACCTGCTTTCCAGCTCCATTCTCCTGTGCAGGGCAACAAAAGAAGACTCAGCCAATCAGCTGGGACTCGGGAGGCAGACAATAGATGGGGTGGTGCCAGTCAGAGATGGTATTTGTCGGTTCTCTGAACTACTCAAAATTTCTACTACTGGTTCTCCAGAACTGGTCAGAACCTGCTGAATGCCACCTCTGCATTCAACTTCTCAATATATATTTGAGTTTTAAAAAAACCAATATCCAATTTACTGTAACGATTAAGATGTTGGCCTAGGAAACCAGGAAACTGTGAGTTCTAGTCTCACCTAAGGCACGAAAGTCAATTTGGTGACTTTGGACCAGTCACTCTCTTAGTCCAACCCACCTCGCAGTTTAATTGTTGTGGGGAAAATAGGAAGGAGGTGTGTTTACTGCCTTGAGTTATTTTTAAAAAGAGTAAAGGCTGAATATAAATAAATGAATAAACAAGCAACTGCAAGAAATACTTCTGTGGAAGTGTTGCAATGTACAACATTGGTAATATAGTAATGAAAAGACATCCACTTCCTTGACTGAGAGCAATAGTTTGAATTCAATTTATGGAATACAAATTAAAGAACACTTTTCCAACAGTGATCACAACATGATAGACTTTTGTCTCAACATACATCCACACAAAAATCATCACAATGACAAAATCCCCAATTATAACTTTAAAAAAGGCAACTGTGATCTTATAATCAACAATCTCTCTTCCTTTGATTGGCAATTTCTATTCACTGGATGCAATACTGTTGAAGACCATTACAACATATTCTTACGAGAAATCAAAAGAGCCATCAAACTATATGTACCAATAACAACTCCCAAAACCAGGAAAAACAGATTACTCATAACAATAAGGAAGCTTCAATCCAGAAAGAGATCACTTTGGCAAAAAACAAAAACAAATCTGGTCACGTTGCCAACTTCAAAAGCTGATACAAAATCTATGCCACCAGATAAAAACTGAATGCACTAATTATCACATTGAACAAGAGGAAAACCTTCTACGCACAAATTCCCCCCATGCTTTCTACAATTATATAAACAACAAACTAAAAGACTCAAGGTCCATCCCACCCCTGAAAGGACCTAATGGCAAAGACTGCAACAACGACACCATCAAAGCAAATCTCTTTAACACATTCTTTGGCTCAGTATTTGTAAACAGCAATGGATCAAGCCCAGTACTTCCTAGTCGAACCACAGACAACTACAATGATCTAATACATATCGATTTTACAGAAGACATTGTTGAAAAAGCACTACGCAATCTAAAACCATCCCTATCTGTTGGACCGGATGGAATATGTGCCTACTTCTTAAGAAAGCTATCCACTGCCATAGCTGAACCTCTAAGCATAATCTTTGAAAAATCTTTCAGGACCAGCTCCTTGCCAAAACTATGGTTACAAGCCACGGTCATCCCCATCTTCAAAAAGGGAGACACCAGCCTAGTTGAAAATTATAGACCAATCTCCTTATGCTGCGTCACCTGTAGAGTCATAGAATCAATTATTAACCAATCCATTATCCTCCACTTAGAGACAAACAACCTACTCTCTAATAAACAATTTGGTTTCAGAAAAAAAACTATCCTGCAATCTGCAACTCTTACACTGCAAAAACATATGGACTACACAGCTCGATCAGGGCAAAGCAATAGACGCAATCTACATAGACTTCTGTAAAGCCTTTGATTCAGTGGTACATGAAAAACTACTACTAAAACTAAAATCTTATGGTATCTCTGGACACCTGCATAACCGGATAGAAGCATTCCTGTCAAACAGACAACAAATGGTCGAAATTGGGAGCGTCCTATCAAATTCTGTACCTGTCAAAAGTGGTGTCCCCCAAGGCAGTGTTTTAGGACCAACTCTCTTCATACTCTACATAAATGACCTCTGTGATCATATTAAGAGCAACTGCGTTCTCTTCGCTGATGATGTAAAGCTATTTAACACCACAGACACACTACTGTAACTACATAGCCAAAAAGGCATTAAGAGTTGTTAATCGAATCCTACATAGCTTCTTCTCTGGTAATATCACACTACTAACTAGAGCATACAAAACATTTGCTAGACCTATACTTGAATACAGCTCATCAGTCTGGAACCCATATCATGTATCTGATATTAACACAGTTGAGAAAGTCCAGAAATATTTCACAAGAAGAGTTCTCCACTCCTCTACTCGTTGCAGAATACCTTATGCCATCAGACTCGAAATTCTAGACCTAGAAAACCTAGAACTACTCTGCCTTCAGTCCGATCTAAGTATAGTATATAAAATCATACATTGCAATGTCTTACTTGTCAAGGAATACTTCAGCTTCAACCATAACAACACAAGAGCACACAATAGATACAAACTCAAGGTTAACCGCACCAAACTTGATTGCAGGAAATACGACTTCAGCAACAGAGTGGTCAATGTCTGGAATACTCTACCTGATTCTGTGGTTTCTTCCCCAAACCCCAAAAACTTTAACCTTAGACTGTCTGCTATTGACCTCACCCCCTTCCTAAGAGGCCTGTAGGGGGCATGCATAAGTGCACCAATCGTGCCTACCGTCCCTGTCCTATTGTTTTTTATTTTTCTTATAAGTATCTATCTCGTATTCAAAACTACATATATTTATTCTTATACATGTATCTTGTAAGCGATTGACAAATCAAATAAAATGTTAAAAAATGTAAATGTAAAAAATTACAGCAAACTTACCACCTTGGCTTGACCTCTATAAGAAGGGGAAGGGGCCAATCCCCCTCCCTTCCAGGCTATTCCAGGTGAAGAGGGCAGGTACTGAAAAATGCCTTTACATGGCCTCAGATGCTGACAGTCTCTAACTGAGGAGACATGAATTGAGCCTACCTTTCAACACCTTATCAGGCTGGCAAATATGGCAGGGAGAAGTTGGTTCTACAGAGCCTGAATCCTTACCATGAGGGGAAACCAGCCCACTATCTTTTTCAGGGGAACAGTTGTGATTAGATTGATTAATTGTTCTATGGCATGCTAATTAAACTGCAGTAGCTTAATTAATAAGACAGAATAGTAGTTAGAATGCCAAAAATTTCTAAATGTAAAAACTCTTCCCAAAAACTATATACACAACTTCTGCAACCATGTTTTTTGAAAATGCTAAAGTAATATTTTTAATTCAACGTCTTCTTCAAATATTTAATGTTTTATTAAATCCCTTTTAAAAAGACTCATTTTATGGCAGCTTCACATGGTATTATTTTTGTAAATGATAACTAAGTTGTTGGCAGAAAAAGGAACATTGTTCATTATTATATTTAGTTCCAGAAATTTAATATTTAAGTTTAGTTAAATTTAGTTTCCAGAAATTTAATATTTGATTATGTCACATTTTAAATATTCATTTAATTTTGCTATATTATGCCAGTCTTACAGGGTATCATTTTTATGAATAACTGTTGTTGGCAGAAAAAAAGGAATGTTGATTATTGTATTTAATTCCAGAAATCTGAATCAGTTTTGAGCAGCAGGATTGTGATTCTTGAAAAGGAGAATAGAGACAGGCTGGGTGTGAAGGGTATTTCTAGAAGGCAGCATTCTTTGTACGCTACAGTACAGCTATGCATTTTTTCTACAACATCCAGAAGAAAGAAAATCTTCCACTTACTATCTTACCATCATTGCTTCCTGGAAAACTGACTTCATTATTTCTGAAGATTCAAGTAACTACAATAGCTGCCTCAATGGCAAAAGTCATGAGGACTTAGCTAGCTCAATTTGAACTTGTCATTCCTTGAAAAAATAGTTTTGTAAACTTTGAGAATTCAACAGTGTATTTTACTGTATTGATAAGTATTTTGGTGGTGAGAACTGGATTCTTATCTTGAAGTGGCAGATTAAGATAAACTATCAAATACCTGTTGATTTCAACTCTCAACAGTCACACCAACTGGAAATTCAAGGAGTTATAATCCCACCATATATGACAGTTTAACAGAATGGTGAAATAAATTATGGATGGATTGAAGTATATAATATAAAATATGAATTAAATTAAAATCTTAGTTGGCAGTGTTATTGTTGCTGAATTCCTTTGGTATCATAACAGTATCAGCATCGTATTTGTGAATTGCAGTGTTATATTTGGGAGTATAACTCAGATTTACAGGAGGACATGTTTCTATCTTAAGTATTTCTATAATTGGAAATGTAAATCTTTTAAACTCATTAAAATCAATTTTAAAAGGTTAATTCATATTCCCAATGAAGTTATTTTGATCAGCCGAGAGAAGAAAGAACAGAACAATTTAGAACAGTGAAATAGAAAGTATAAAATTATTCACTGGAATCTATCTTCAGACTCTAGAAAAATGTATAAGAAGATAAATTGGGATATTTTCATATATATATATTTATTAATAACCACCTATTGCACCTTGTATAGTACTAGAATTCATCAGAATAATAATATTTCATTTATTATTTTACAGAACTTGCTTGTTGCAAATGAATGTTAGTTTAGCTCCATATACAGCAAAATTATTTCCCTGGACAATGAGGTGGAAAAGTAACTTGCTGTGCTCATTGAAAACCAGATTTATTATGGGCTAAAAATATAGTTCCTAAAGTGCTAGGCCAGTACAAAGTAAAATGAGGCAGGTACACTGAGTCCTCGGTTTGTCAGAGAATCAGTCATTGCAATAGCCATTTCCTATTCAAAATCTATCATATGCTTATTTACCTCAACCCTTAAATAATAAACCCTCAAATTGTGTCCTTATTTATCTAAACCCTCCAACCTTGGCTCAAATCTCTGTATTCTGATGGTTTAATTGGCCATTTGATTACAAGGCATTATTGTGCCTTACCATGAACACATTGTATTAAACAAAGAACATTACCATGTTTCCCTGAAAATAAGCCCTAGCCTGATTTTAAGTGTAGTACTAAATATAAGCCCTATCCCAAAAATAAGTCCTAGTGACGGGTGGGCATGGCCAGCACAGGAGGCGGCAAGTGAGCATGCATGCTGGCTGACGGTGTCCGGTAGCAGCCACAGCCCGCATAGCGCAGGTGAGTTGATTCCCTGTCCAAGCAGCATATGGAGACAGGCACCGTGCAAAAACGAGCTTCCCACGGCCGCCTGCCTGCTCTGTCCCATCAACTCTCAGCTTTCCCACGGCCCGCACAGTGCATCCCAGTCGCCTTCCTCTCCCTCACACCTCTGCCTCTGCCTGCTGCTTGGACAGAGAATCAAGTCATCTGTGTTGTGTGGGCTGCACAGCCCCACAGTCCCGCAAGGGACCAGCAGGCTGCAGCTGCTGCCAGATGCCATTGGTCCCTGCACGTTTGCTGCCTCTGGTATGCATGCTGGGGGGGGGGGCACCCAGTTGAGCTAATCACCCTGAAATCACGTTTCCCCAGAAATAAGCCCTAGTGCTTATTTAGAGCCCCCCAAAAGATAAGATCCAGTCTTATTTTGGGGGAAACATGGTATTACATTGTGTTAAAACATTAAAAATCCCAAATCACTCACTTTGCAATGACCAAATAGTAAAATAGAGCTGGTAGAATAGGATTTGGGGCTACACCATTATATATTGTACTGGGACAATTAAATCCTTGTGGTTGGAACTGTTAATATCTGAAAGTACCATGTTTCCCTGAAAATAAGACCCAACTGGAAAATAAGTCCTAGCATGATTTTTCAGGATCCTCGTAATATATGACCTACCCCCCAAAATAACTCCCAGTTAACAACATCAGCCAGACGAACACATTTAGTTATCGTATTTCCCTGAAAAGAAGACCTAACAAAAAGCCCTAATGCGTCTTTTGAAGCAAAAATTAATATAAAACCAAGTCTTATTTTCAGGGAAACATGGTAGTTATCACTTGAACAAAGGTATCTAGAGTAGTGATGCTGAAGATTATTTGGATAACCCTACTCCAAGGTAATAGAGATTCCCTCCAGATTTATATCATGATAACAATGGAGATTGTTATCCCACTGCTCTTCAGGACATCAGGCTGGGGTGGATTGATTTGTACAAAGCTCAGAAGTCAGCCTCAGGTATGGAAACCCCTCTGGGATGCATTGCTATGGGATAAATGGAAGGATCTCATGCCCAGAGGATCTCAGGATACTGACATTTATTTTAGACCTCAAAGGCACACTTGGACACACCTTTAGCAGATGTTAAGCAAAGGCTGCTTTCCTTTACAGAGGGCATGCCTTCCATTCAATCCATGCAGGCGGAGAAATACGATGAGGAGCACTCCCTCCTACAGATCTTTCAGAACACACCTGCAAGGACAATACCAGGTAGTGAGTGCGGAATGGACAATGAACCCATTTCTGCAGGTGGAACAGAATCTGGCTACAGAATGTCAGGAGAGTTAACCTAAAGATACTTTCGGCAGCTATAAAATTCTTAGTTCAATCAGTTTGGTGTAGAGTGGCTAAGGCATCAGGCCAGAAACCAGGACAGTGTGAGTTCTAGTCCCACCATTGCTATAAAGCTGGGTGACCTTGGCCAAAGCTTAGTCTTAGGAAGTAGGCAAACCATTTCTGAAACCTTGTCAAGAAGACTGCAGGGACAATTGCCAGAAGTCAGCATTGACTTAAAAGGTGTGCATGCAAAACTGTGCACAACACAAATCCCTAGTGAGCTTCCTTCTTTTTTCCATCCTGGAAAAATCTCCTGTGGGAAGAGTTTTCCCCTTTCAAGCCTGCTTTTTAGCAAGTGTTCCTTATGACTGTATTTCACAGAATTGGGAGGGACCTTGGTGGAATTCCAGTCCACTCCTGCACAAACAGGAGACCCTACACTATTCTGGACAAATGGCTGACCAGACTCTTTTTAAAAGCCTCAAGTATTTCAGGACACAATCTTTTCTCTTTGAGAAGCTTTTGAGTGTTTTGGAGGTAGCTATATTTGAAATGTTATAGGGTTTCCTGCCTAAGCAGCGGGGTTAGACTAGAAGACCTACAAGGTCTCTTTCGACTCTGTTATTCTATTCTACTCTAGCTCTGAGTTTAGCTCTGAGTCTGATTTCTATATATTTTGAACAACTTCAGTAGCACCCACTCCGTGCCAGTACCTCTGCTGCAACATGATTTGCCATGTTATTGAAATAGATGAAATCATTTATGTACATAACTACTTAATCGATAAAAACACTATCAGAATTTTGAAAGATGAAGTCTGGTAATAATAACACTATGAAGAGGTCCCTATTTCATCCCCTGGGTAGGTAGAGCATTTTGAAGTGCTTTGTGTAAAGTGCAAAATAGAAATATAATAAATAGGAAGGGTTATTCCATGTGCCTGAAGTGGTTGAGAAACAAAATGGAAGCAGGAGTTACACTGATATAGGAGCAATTTTGCTTCACCAGGCATTCATTGAGGTTTAAATTGCTGTTGTTTTGTATTTAATTTAAAATAGATTGTGACTGCTCACTATCCTCATAATGACTATTCATCCAGGTTCAGTTGAGCAATAAAATACTTCTTAGAGCTAGTTTGGTGTAATGGTTAAGGTGTCAGGCTAGAAACCAGGAGAATGGGAGTTCTAGTCCCACACTGTGATACAGCATAGCTGAGTTTAGCATGCAAGTGTAAACCACATCCTGATGGCTACACCTTATGTTCATTGCTTTCTTATCTCCACCTTTTAGAATTCACATATCCATCCTTTCCCCACAGGAGTGATATACACTGGTACCAAATTTATCATGTTTTACTTGTTTGTTCATTTTTTCCCCTTGTAGCTTAGCATGGAAACCCTGCTTTAAGAACTGAGAAAACTGATCTCATTGTTTCAAGATAAATGGAATTTTTAAAAAATTGTATATGGTAGTAATAAAGGCTCAATAACTGTTGTTTTTAAAATAGGGTCTAGTAACGCTCTTTTTTGTTTTTTCCTATGTAGGAAAAAAACCATAGCAGACAAGCCATATTATAACTTACTTTACCACAGCCAGCTAGCTGTGGTTTGTTCCTAATTGTGCTATGGAAGTTTTAGTTCTCCACCTGCATAGCTAGCCATCCTTCTGCTCTAAAAATAACAAATGAAAATGTGACACCTTAATGACTTATCAGTTTATTAAACAAAAATGGATGTGCATGCTTTGTTCACAAAAGCTGATGCCGTAATAAGTTTGAGGGCCTTTAAAGGGCCATGGTATTCCTCCTTGTTTTTGTTGCTAGAGATAAAACGATGCAGCCATTAGGGTTTGGTCTCTTGATTGGGGCACTACCAATGCAAACAAACTTAACAGTAAACAACAACCTAATCAAGGAACTGCCAAAACCACTCCCATCAACACTGACAGGGCCAACCCACTTGTACATAAAGAAAGAGAGCAAGCCCCATTTCCCTTCTAGGGATGTTTAGCTTAGTTTGGTAATGAAATGTCTGCAAGAAAGCCACCAAGCCCAGAGAGCACCAAGGACCCCACAGTTCAGTATCTTCTGTTGATGCAGCTAGGGATCTACTGCTTAGGTCCAAGCTCAGCCAGTTTTTTTTTTGTCATCAGCTTGGAAAAGAAAAAGCTAAACCACTTACACCCTTTCCATTTCCTGCTATACCTACCAGAGTCACCGAGTACAGATACTCCTTGACTTACAACCATTCATTGAGCGACCCTTTCAAGTTGCAGTGGCACTGAAAAAAGTGACTTGTGACCAGTCCCCCTACTTAGACAGTTGCAGCATCTCCACGGTCATTGGATCACCATTTGTGACCTGCCCAGGGGGCTTCCAAAAAGCAAAATCGATGGGGGGAATCCAGATTCACTTCATGACTGCATGATTCAACTGCAGGGATTCTGGTAACGGTGGCAAAAAGGACACACTCTTCACAACCACCTTGCTTAACAATGACAAGTCCGATCCCAGTTGTGGTCATCGGTTGAGGAGTACTGCAGAGAGGTTCCTTCCATCAGGCTTTCTGAGTCAGTTCAGGATCAGACACAGCCTGTCCAGGACAATCTGAACCGAGTCCCTTTTGTTTTTTTTCCTGTCTCTTTTCCATGCAGGTTTTTCTAAGCACAGCTGGTCTTCTACTTTGAAACCTTGCACAACTTGCAGGCAGTTTGTGCTTCCGTGGGTGGGAAATCATGTCTTATCTTACCATCTGCCTCTGGATCATAGATTCTTAATGTTTGAGTGAGGCATTGCTCAGAACAGGGGTCTTCAAACTTGACAGCTTTAAGACGTGTGGACTTCAACTCCCAGAATTCCTCCTCCAGTCATGTTAGCTCAGGAATTCTGGGAGTTGAAGTCCACAAGTCTTAAACTGGCCAAGTTTGAAGACCCTTGGCTTAGAAAGTATGCCTATGGAGATTCTCGGTCATTTAGGTCATGGTTGTCCCAAAGGTGCTTTTTTGAAGAGGCAACTGGACTTTCTGGTTTTTTTCTTTGAAGACATTTTGCTTCTCATCCAGGAAGCTTCTTCAGAGAAACTGTCTTCAGAGAAAAACCAGGAAGTCTAGTTGCCTCTTGAAAAAAAAGCACCTTTGGGACGGCTTAGAAAGTATATTCTGAACTAGGGATCCCCAACCTTTTTGATTCTGTGGACCAGGTGATGTGGCTTCGACAGTTTCAGCAGTGGGGTAGGGGAAACAATTTTGCATGCAACCTAAATCTTGCATATGTGCAAATGAAGCTTCACGTGCTCACCCACTGCTTCGGTGGCCCGGTTCCCAACAGGCTGCAGCCCAATAGCAGTCCATGACCCAGGGTTTTAGAACCCTATTCTAAACTTTAGGAGTTATTATCTGATGCCACAGAGGCCTTGGAAAACATTAGGATCTCTGTCCCGGGATTATTTGCGATATTTGAGCAATGTTGAAAGGCATACAGTTCATGGAAAATACTAGATCAAATTAGTCCATTGAATCACAAAAGTCTTATGTGATAAATAAGACCCGTTTAAAATTGTGTCTAATATTGCCTTTTATGGGAGGGAGGGTCTGATCTTCTAATAGTTGTTTGGATAATTCTGAGGAAGCTGTGAGTTTCTAAAGAAAAGTTTATTTACGGCTTATTGACAGTTGCTTAAACATTTCTTACTTGGTTTATTTGGTCCAAGTGCTATTATTTCTGATTAACAGTTGTGGAGAAATTAATTTTGGCATCTAGCTGAAGGAAAATATTTCCTCAGAGAGTGTTTAATAAGAGTCTGTTGCAACCATGCTGCTGTTCAAGATACAATTCTGTTGAAACATTAACTCATATGGTTTAGTCTTGGCCACAACAGTATGGTCAATATGACTTTGGAGTATTCCCTCTATATTAAGAATGCATATTCTTACATTCCCTCTTGGCTATATAAGCAAACTTTGAAATCTATGCAGACATAAAGGACTTGGAATTTTCGGGCATAGCTGATGGTTGGAAGAATTGCCATACAACATTCAAAGGCAAAGTATCCCTGATTCACTATGATAGATTCTGGCTGGATGATTGTTTTTTTTTGTCCACAGTTGAAATAGTATTCTTTCAACAAATTCACACACACACACACACACACACACACACACACACACACACTTTCCCTTCTATCCTAATCTAGCCATTATAACAGCATACAACCTTGAGTTGAATTGCTAGGAACAGTATCAATTGCAAAAATTGGAAGTGCTCAGTCCTTTCATCCTCATCACTAGAAGGAGAATTTTTGAATGAGGAAGAAATGCAGTTTTGCAGCCGGAAAGTTTTTCCTAGTAGGAAGACTTAAGTTTTTGTAATTGGTCAGCTGGAGGTATACACTGAACAATTCACTAATATCTTCCAGGTTTGGAGATAGCTGAGGTAAACATGAAGTGGGCTCCTAGTTGCTTTGTATGGACTTGGAGAAAGAAGTGGTGATGTGCAAATGCCCACATTGTTTCAGAAAATTCCTTTCCTCCTTTTTGATCCTAATGTGGAACCACAAAGCCCAGATCCAAGTTCCTTTATGATTTATGATTTCCATTCTGTTACCATGCCATTGTTTGCAAATGTGGGTCTTCCAGGTTGACTATCAAAAGTCAGTGTGGAGCTGACCAAACCTTTTTTTCCTTTAACAGATTATTTTTTTCTGGTATAAAAAGTGATGGGAGAATCCCGAAGAGTTAGAGATGAAACACAGTGTTTTCTGGCTCTAATGTAAAATTCACTGATAAAATAAAAGCTTTGTCTGGAAGTAGTTTGTTTCCAAAGCTACTTTTAGTACACATTACTATTGCCCAGGGTGCATTCATAGATCTATGGAGGGGTGCACAAATGAATAAATCTATACAAAGTAGGTAACTTAGCTATTTGCATTTAATACTGGGACACAAATATGAAAAGCATAGCTCTATCACCATAATGCACATTTCATTCATTCATTCATTCATTCATCAGAATGGAGCTGGATGGGACCTTCGAGTCCTTCTAGTCCACCCCTGTGCTCAAGCAGGAGGAGACCCTATACCATTTCAGACAAGTGGCTGTCCAGTCTCTTCTTAAAACCTCCAATGATGGAGCGTCCACAACTTCGGAAGGCAAACTGTTACACTGTTTAATTGTGTTCACAGTTAGGAAGTTTCTCCTTAATTCCAGGTTGTTTCTATCCATAGTTTCTTGTCCTGCCTTCTGGTGCTTTGAGAATAAGTTGACTCCTTTTTTGTGGAAGCCTCTCAAATACTGGAATACTGCTATCATGTCACTCCTAGTCCTTTTCTCTAGACTAGCCAAACCCAACTTCTCCAACCATCTTTTATGTTTAGCCTCCAGGCCATTTACTCATCTTCTTTGCCAGAGTCTCAACATCTTTTTTGTAAT
Source organism: Notechis scutatus (assembly GCF_049901735.1). Taxonomy (NCBI): domain Eukaryota; kingdom Metazoa; phylum Chordata; class Lepidosauria; order Squamata; family Elapidae; genus Notechis; species Notechis scutatus. Next base: position 125,579,093 of record NC_142010.1, read on the forward strand.
GTGGTGACCAAAACTGGATGCAGTATACCAGGTGTGGTCTTACTAAGGATTTATAAAGTCGGTTGTCTTGAAAAGGTTTCACTGTCCATCTTGCAGATGTCTTCATTCATTCATTCATTCATTCATTCATTCATTGTTTGTAGAGGCCTGTAGTAGATCATAGGAAGCCAAGGAGGAGTGATTTGAGGTTTAGCATTCTGTCAAAGGAAAAATAAGGGGGAAAGAAAGGACTGAAAAGATGAAGGCAAAAGTAGGGATGAGGATAAGAACTAAGGGATCTGTCATAAGGACCACTTTTTTGCCACTGTGCTTGGAGGAATGGAAGGACAAGAGGAAAGAAAGAGGAGAAAATTAGAAGGACAGCATACATATAAGTAGTGCAAATCAATATTAAATGAGTGTGATTATGTAGAATAATGCTTTGTTAAAAGTAGCAACATTGAGTGTTATCTGAATGACCACTTTAATGTTATATGAGAGTCAATCCAAAAAGGTAAATGCATGTAAATAACAACTTAAATATACTGTATTAAGACAAAATCCAAAGATATGGTTTGATTGAAAAAAATCATGGCTGGTTTAATTCAGTCAGGACAATGACCAATATAATAAGATTTATAGACCCTAATTATAGCTGCATTTATTCAACTATATTAAGCCTTAACCTGGTGGTTAAACTGTATTACGGAAGGTACTGCTTTTTTAATACTTAGGTTACAGCAAATATATTAAGAGCCAAACTACTGGAAAGCCACTCCTTTTAAAGAGACTGTCCATGCTACTTCTCTTCTGTGGGTAACACCCAGATGGCTTATCTCTACCTAATAACCCATGCTTGACTTCCTGGGTTGATGTCCAAAAAAGCCAGGTAAAGAATGGACTCACCAAAACATGTTATCTTTGAAACAGAGCTTGGCATTTATTGTTAGAGGTACACAATGGAGAAAAGTAAATTTAGTATCCTTGTGGCTTTTTAGGGATGCCACTCCTAATTGTGCATTCTCTCTCTGTCACAGGGAAACACAAGGCTAGCAAATGTAACCTTTAAACAGCAGGGATGGAACAGCTGCATAAATTGTTGAATCTCACATAAAGCATTGTCAAAGCAAAGCACAGCCAGTTCCTTTCTGTAATCTGAATGCATTTATAACATTAAAAATGAAGACAAAACAAGATTATGTTCCCAATTACAAGCAACAAGGGGAGGTGGAACCACTGGGGTTATTCATCCAAACACAGAAAAGCAGAATTTAGCTGTCTTTTGATCTTGGCTTCTGGGAATAGGTTTTCCTACTACGTGGCAGTAGGCAGCAAGCAGGAAAATAGCTACATCTGGATGGATATGTCTGTGTCAGGATCTTTAGGTTGTCAACTGGATACTGTAGGAAGAGGGTTGAATGGATTGGGCATACCCACTGCAAGAGACACCTTCTCCGTATCTGTGTTAGATGTAGCAAGTATGGCATCAGCCGACTTGCCTTTGCAAAGTTTAGAATTGGGAGAAAAAGAGTCCGTGATGCTCATCTTAATGCTTCACTTAAGAACAAGAAATTGTACACCACCGTGGAGAAGTGTAATGCATGTTCATTCCTATCTCTGTTTGAACTTCTTTGCTTCATTGGAATGTGAAGGATTCAGGTAGTCCTCAACTTATGACTATTCATTTAGTGATGGCTCAAAGTTACAACAGCAATGAAAAAAGTAACTTACAACCGGTCCTTGCACTTACAACTGGCATAGCATTCCCCATGGTCCTGTGATCAAAATTTGGGTGCTTTCCATTTGGCATGTGTTTACATCAGCTGCAGCGTCCTGGGATCATGGGATCGCCATTTGCAACCTTCCTGGTTGGCTTCTAGCAAGCCAAATCAATGAGGGAAGCCATATTCACTTAATGACCACATGATGCACTTAACAACTGCAATGTTTTACCTGACAACCATAGCAAAATCATAAAATTGGGCATGACTTAATAACAGCAAAAAATTCTGGTCTCAGTTGTGGTTGTGGGTGGGGTTAGGGGGACCACTTACATAATCCAATGTACAGGTAGTCCTCGACTTATGACCACAATTGAGCCCAACATTTCTCTTGTTAAATGAGTCATTTGTTAAATGAATTTTGCCCCAATTTACAACCTTTCTTGCCTCAGTTGTTAAGTGAATCACTACAGTTGATAAGTTAGTAACCCAGTTGTTAAGTGAATCTGGCTTCCCCATTGATTCTGTTTGACAGAAGGTTGCAAAAGATGATCACATGACCCTGGGACAGTGCAACCGTCATAAATACAAGCCAGTTGCCAAGCATTCGAATTATGATCATGTGACCACAGAGATATTGCAATGGTCATAAGTATGAATAACAGTCATAAGTCGACTTTTCTCAGTGCCATTGAATCTTCCAACAGTTGCTAAATGAATAGTTGTAAGTCGAAGACAACCTGTATAGACAAGGCATTAATATCTAGTTCAGAGAACTAGTTTAAATAAAAAACTATACTGCTACAATATCCTTTAAAAATTAAGAAGGAAGAAGCCAAAATAAAAACCTATATATCTTTGTGGGAGTTATGATATTGTGATTAGTCACTGAACTAGGCTGAAAACAACATCACCACATGGAAGCACTATTTTATGTGAAGAAATTAAAAGCTTGGGATTGTTTGATCTACTAAATGCTTAGGTGAAATAATCTGATTGCACTGAAAATATACCAAAGAAAGTAATCCAATAAAAGCAGAATAATTTGAATTAAAATTAGCAGGGATTCAAGAACAAATAAATTGGAAAATTGTATCTAACTTAACTAGTGATTTGAGAAACGTTGCCATATACTGCAAATGAATACTGAGTTAGATAGCGCTACACAGCACTCATGAGAGATTAGGCTACAGGGAGTCACATAATCCCATGCTATGCGTCAGTTCGGTGTGCTAATTGAGTTTATCCCAACTAAAAAGGCAGAGATTACAGTCTTAACTTTGGATGTACAAGTACATTTCTGTTGTACAGGGAAAAGCAAGTATGGCAATATTTATGTATCTGTTTGGTATACTTTATAGGTTCCATTCTGCTAGCTCCCAGCAGTGTGTGTAAATGAAATATGCATATACTTCAGTGAAAGAAGAAAAATATTTTGCCCTGAGCTCCATGGCACTTACTTAAATGTGCTTAAGTTGGCCGTGGTCACTGTCATGTTTATTTCGATACAGGACAATGAGTGAGGTTATGTAGTGGAATGGAAACCAGAAACTAATCCATCTAGTTATAGATAGTCCTTGATTTACAACCATTTGTTTAGTGACAGTTAGGAGTTACAAAGGCACTGAAAAAAGTGACACAATTAGTTTTCACACTTAATGACCACTGCAATTCCTGTGGTCATGTCATCAAAATTCAGATGCTTGACAACTGGAATGTATTTATGATGGATGCGGTTTCCAAGGATCATGCGATCAAAATTTCTGACAAGCCAAGTCAATGTGGAAGCCAGATTCACTTAACAGCCATGTTACTAATTGGCAACTGTAGGGATTCACTTAAAAACAGTCATAAAATGGGCAAAACTCAGTTGACAATTGTCTTGCTTAACAACAGAAAGTTTGCTCTCAATAGTGACCAAAAGTTAAGGATTAGGCATTCTGAGGTGCTCAGGTCCATAAAATGGTACATGTGTATTAAATTGATTTATCATGAAGAAGGGGCTTGTAAGAGGGGGAAAGCAACGTTAATAAGCATTTTAACAGTAAACTCTTGCAGAGCAGGGAAGATGTGGGTATACAAGAAGAGTTCTCCACTCCTCTACTCGTTGTAGAATACCTTATGCCACCAGACTTGAAATTCTAGACCTAGAAAACCTTGAATTACGCCGTCTTCGTTCCGATCTAAGTATGGTATATAAAATCATACATTGCAACGACTTACCTGTCAATGAATACTTCAGCTTCAACCATAACAACACAAGAGCACACAATAGATACAAACTCAAGGTTAACCGCACCAAACTTGATTGCAGGAAATATGACTTCAGCAACAGAGCGGTCAATGTCTGGAATACTCTACCTGACTCTGTGGTTTCTTCCCCAAACCCCAAAAACTTTAATCATAAGACTGTCTACTATTGACCTCACCCCTTTCCTAAGAGGTCTGTAGGGGGCGTGCATAAGCGCACCGTCCCTGTCCTATTGTTTCTTTTATTTTTCTTATATGTACCTATTTCGTGTATTCATAACTATGTATATACTTATACCTATTATCTTGTAAGCGATTGACAAATCAAAATAAATCAAAATAAATAAATAAAATAAATGTATTTGCAAGTCAATGCATTTCCCCTTTTTCATTCTGATGCCGACTGCTGAAGCAAGCTTTGCTAATAGCATTTGATGATTATTTCTCAGAAAGTGGGAATAATGGGTGGAAAAGTAGAAGGGATGAAAACTTTTCCTAACACTTTCTTATCAGAACAGTAGGCTCAAAACGATTCTTTGCAGGGTTTGGTTGGTGAGTTCCCCCTTGTGCTGGCTCACAAACAGGCTTCAACTCTGCCTGTGCTATGAAAGACACACTGCCTGCCCTGCAGCTCCTCCCTCCATCTAAAAGGGTCAGGCTCCCCCAAACAGAACCCCACAATAGATATCTGATCTCTTGCCTTTAGGTAGCTAAATTTGGTCTTAGGCTAGGACTTGGCTGAAATCTTACAGAGATGCCTGAACTAGGGAAAAATATTTCGTGCAGGCAATAAGGGAGACCTGCAAAACAGCTGAGTGCCCACTCTGGGTGTAAGGGTGTTAAAAACCCTGAGCTGATGGTTCAGACATATGATGTTTACTCCCTGCCCTTTTCCCAAAGCAGGAACTGAAGCTGAGCAGTTGGCTGTATAAACGGCTAGTTGTCAACTCTGGTCCGAGATTTGCCGAGCCCAATGTTCACTTTTCAAATTTTGTATCCCTTATACTGGGTTTTAAATATTTTATGCAGTACTGTGCATCCTTAATTAAGATATTAATTTTTCTTCTTTTGTGTTGTGTTTTTGTAAAGCGTACATGGTTAGCTTTAAAAATGTGATAAAATGCCAAGTGCTACATTAGATGTGCTGAATATAACAATGGTAACCAACATAGATTTTGGAATTGACTTTGTCCATATGGAATCCAATCCAATGTGGAGATTGTCCATGTGTGTGCGTATGTGTATGTGTAAATTCTGTAATGTGTCAGCAGCTGAAAAAAGGAGAGAGGGAATACAAATATTATATCTAACTTTTTCTCACATCAGAAAGTCATGGAATTGAAGAAAAGCAGATAGTGAAGAATAATTAAATGCAGTGATAATAAAGATAAGACGTTCTTTTGAGCTAGCAGCTTAGAAAAAAGTACCTATGTTCATTGCTCAAAATCTGTTTTTTCAGCAAAATACTGGTGTACATACCTGGTTGCAATGGTGTCTTAGTATGATGGCACAAAATAAGAACGCCCTGCCTACATCGTGCCAAAATATTCAGGTTTTATATTATTCATATTATTTTATTTATACTAATATCCAGTTACCTGAAGTGGGCCTAGAAACAATTTTGCATGAACATAACTGTTGAAGTATTATATGTCAGGCACAAAGAATCAGGATCTCTCATAATTTCCAGTTCAGAAGATTTATTTCTCAAAACTATACACAAGATTCTAGTCAACTCACCGTCAACACTCAATTAGCACTAAATAAGACAATGAAAATCAAAAAAGAGCTGAACTTACAGCGTTTATATACACATAATGATTCTAGGCTGAGTCTTCTCTTGACTCCGCCCCTAGGCTCTGCCAACTCTTCTCCTATATTATATTACTGAGTATTCAGCACCTCATTGTAGACAACCTTCTGCAATATATATTACTAACAAGTTCCAAACTCTTTTCCAGGTTAGCCCAGATAGCCCTGTAAAATATAACCCTGTTAAGTATTTAGGAACTTGTGACCATTCATAGCCTCACCCCTCTACAACTTTCAGAGTTTACGATAATTGTACATTACACATTCCTTGTAAACCAGACATTTTGCGCTCTAATCAGGATGGGTGAATTACACTGAAAGCTTTTCATTTCCAGAAAACATCATACATTTTTGGTTGAATAGGTTTTGCAGAAGAACTGCACAAGCCTGTGAAGTGTAAGTAAAGAGAGTGGAACCAATTTACTGTATATACCACAAGTCATTATAGATCTTTGGTATATTCCTTTGGAGGGATTCCGGGAAATTCCAGCCCCTTCACTAAAATGAGCTCCAATATTAGCAGATCTGTTTTGACAGCTCAGGGTCAATATTGGTTGGTTGGTTGGTTGCCTAGCAATATCGGTCTCTTGGTCAGTTGATACTCCTGTGGCAAAAATAGCCTATATTTTCTCAAGTTGCTGCACTGATGCTCCCCACCAAGATTTGTAGAATTTTCTTGTATCCAACAGAAAAGATATTAATGGCATCTTCCTAATGGATGACTAAATTGTGATTTAAATAATTCAATCCTTCTAATTAATGGTTTAAATAAACCCCACCCTGCTAATAATGCACTGTTCATCGTCTCATCTTCCTTATTAACACACTGATGTTCCTAAATGCAAAGCCCAGAAGGGTAGCTGCTTAGGATTATTGAAGCCAAAGAAACAAATGAGTTTTTTTGGACATGCATTTCTGAAGACTAGAGTCTATTCCATCAGCTCAGACTTCCATTCAGTTCCGTTTGGTATTTATGTGGTTAATGGATGTGTATCAGTAAGGGTTCTCCCCCCCACCCCACTTAAGTTCTGGATGACGCACAACTCCAGCTGACAATTAGAAAATGCTTAGTAAAAAGGTCAGTATATGAGGGAGAGAGATGGGATTGTGGACAAAGTTCATCATTTGAAGTATTCTGCGTACAGTAACGCACACACCCGCCAAATACACCGAGAGCACCAAGCACCTCAGATTGATTTATTATCTCCTTCTCTTTCTCATGAAAACATTTGAAATATAGGCCTGGTGTAAATTGGAGATGTGGAATTATTTAAATATCTATCCTCCGCTTGGATGTTTGTAACCGTTTTGGACTGTTTTAGGTATTGCTGCTCTCCTTGGAACTAATATACAGGTAGTCCTCAACTTATGACTACAGTAGAGCTCAAAATTTCCTGTGCTAGGCAAGACAGTTGTTAAATGAATGTTGCCCCTTTCTTGCTACAGTTGTGAAATGAAACACTGCAGTTGTTAAGTTGGTAGCACAATTGTTAATGAATCTGGCTTCTCCATTGACTGCTTGACGGAAGGTCACAATAGATCAGGGGTGTCAAACACAGGGCCTGCGGGCTGGATACGGCCTGCGCAGCCATGCCCACCCCAGCCCCACAAGAGCAAAAACAATCCCGATACGTAACGATATGGCCCACAATGTGATCAGGTTTGACACCCCTGCAATTGATGATCACATGACTCTAGGACACTGCGACAGTCATAAATACAGGCCAATTGCCAAGGGTCTGAATTTTGGTCACATGATAACGGGGATGCTTCAACAGCCACAAATGTGAAATATAGCCATAAGTCACTTTTTTCAGGGCTGTTGTAACTTACTAAATGAATTGTTGTAAGTCAAGGACTATTTGTGTTCCAGGAAATGGTTATATTTCTCCATTTCTACTTTGACCTTCCTTTGTTCAACATATTGTAGGAAATGACCAGGCTGAGCCTGAAGGAGGGGTCAAATGCATCATCAGTCTTGACTCCCTTTGAGCCCACAATGCTGCTGCTGCCAGCATTAACCTCAACATCAACCCTTCGGCCTCTAAGTTCTGTGAGTGAGGCATCCTAGATGTCCCTTCTCTCTGCCTCCAGATCGGAGGAGTGGAAATGTGGCCCATGGTTTCCAAGGAGGAGAATTTAAGGTGGACTGCACTTAGATCTCTACACCAATTTGCTTTGACAGCTAGTAGTTCAGATTCTTGCAGAGAGCTTAAGCTTGCAATAAATTTTATATTCATGTGAACTGCCTTGAACTGCCTGGATTTCATGATTTCCCGAGCTTGGCACCTATAGTGTTGTGACTAAAGCAGCTTGTTCCTAGATATTATTTGTCAGAAAGTCAAGCCCATAATCTTTTTCCCTTTCTTTTCTTTCCAGTTACTTTTGGGATAAGGAGGGTGGGAGAGAGAGGAAACATTAGTGTTATATTCTATCATATACAAGCCAGATCTTTTGACATAAAATTATTCTTGGCTTCAACGGAGGAAAGGCTGGGCTTTGGGAGCAATCTGTGTTTATGCAGTTTTAAAGAAGAAAAGTTTCTCTGCAAGTCAGAAGACTCACAAGCTTTTAAATATTATGCTATAAAAGTGGTCGTCTGGGGAAGAATACCTTAATTATAACAAAACCCTTTATGCTCTTGTTAAACACAATTTAAAAATAACAATTTAAATGTTAGTTCACGCAGCTGAAGAACTTGTTTTTTATAAAAGGCTCGAAGGCCAAAATATTGTGCTGTGGAGCTTTGTTGTGGGTAGTGATACAATCTCAGTTGTAGTACTTTGAGAAATGGGCATCTCCCTAGTTCCAGGATACATGCCTAATTATATAGCTTAGACTAGTCATTCTACCTTAAATAGCAGGATCTTTCCCTTTTACATTACTAGCAACCCCAACAGAGTTTTTCATATGGAAAATCACATCACAATTTAATGCTCTTTGTTCAACATTGTCTAACAAGGCTAAACAAAATGGAAAACAACAAACTTTGAAAAATACCCAGTTTGGTCACACAAATATTTACAGCTGTGTCTAATTCCAATAAAAAGAACCAGTGCTAAAGGACTAAACAAATGTATTAAGAGAAGTTTTTCACTCAGCTAAATTGAAATCACATTCTATTATGAAAATTGTTAAGTAACACACATTTTAGCTGGATGGTTTTTAACTAAAAACCTCCCCAGAATTGTACTGAGTTTCACATAACTGCAGATGGTTCAATTAGTTTCACATGATGTCTTTTGTTGTAACAGTTATGAAACATTGAGAAACTTGGACTTCTATTTGCAGATAGGTTCCAAGGAATTTCCAAGCTCCTTTGAAGATATTTTCAGTGTTTCATTATTATTATTTTCTTCACTTGTAATGCTCAGGTTAATACGTAGAGCCTATAAGGAAATCCCAAGGCTTCAGTTTATATGTCAGGAATGGGCAACTATGGCCCTTTACGACTTGTTGACTTCAACTCCCATAATTCCTGAGCCAGCAAGTAGAAGAAGGCAATGGTAAACTATGTCCATAATGTTGCCAGAAAATGATAGCTTACAGGATATTTTACCTGTGTAGTATGTCCCAACTAGATCAGATCTGGTGCATTCATAAACTGAACTGAACTGACAAATAAGCTGTTTATACAATCCATGGAGCATTTGCAGTCGCTGGCTGCACTTAAGTGTTCAAAGCCTGTGTTTATATATGCAATAGGTTGAAATGCTACTCACCCTCCCCCCTATATTCTTGAGACTATTTCATGTGAGACAATTTACAGATACATCATACTATAATTTTGTCTAGATAGTTATGAAAACTTTCTAAGGGGGCTCCGAATAAAGGATTCACCAAACATATTATTATAATAACAATGTAGAAGATGATCAGGCTGAGCTGGAAGGCAGAGTTAAATGCGTCATTCGTTTGGAATCATTGCACAGCCACAAAAAAACCAAGTCCACTCCTCCCCCCATGAATTTTGTTGAAACTTATCTAGCGCGAACTTAGCTTTGGCCATTAGTTGATCAGGATTCTTGTGTATAGGTAGCAATAATAACTCTTCTGTGTCAGGCACAAGAAACAGGGTTGTTTAAATGAATACAAGTTTATTCCATGCTAGCTCTCTACAAGAATCTGATCTACTAACAGTCAAATTGGTAAATTAAAGTTAAGGAAATTCAAGGTTGGCTGGATTTAGATTTCTTGTGGGTGCGAAGGGACTCCAAACTGATTATATGCTTGACACTTCCCTCGGGCTCAACTGGATCATCTCCTACATCCTGTGCTTTGAACTCAGTGCGTGTTCCTGGTTCTTTGCACCTGAAACAATCAGCTTTTAGCATTGTTAGTAGTTTCCATAATTATTTTTAAACGTGCTACTCACTGTGAAGATGTTTTCTTTAAAGATTATGTAAAAAGAAAATAAACCCGCCACCTAAACATACTTTTTCCTTCTTTTTGCATTGCAGTACAGAATTGGACAGCTGTACATGATCAGTAAACATAGCCATGAGCAGAGTGATCGTGGAGAAGGTGTGGAAGTGGTACAGAATGAGCCCTATGAAGATCCAAACTATGGGAATGGTCAGCTGACAGAAAAACGGGTCTATCTAAATAGGTAAACATTCCTGTAAGCGTTTTGCCATTGCATCCTCCTCCCCTAGTGCATAAGCAGCTTTGGAAGTAAACTCTGGCTTTAGTGCACTTTGCACCAATCCTCTGTTTGTGGCTTTATGAGAATCCCACAGTAGGACATACCCTGAGAATGGCCAGGACTCCTCCGATAAATTACATGCTCCCTGGTTCAGATATGTGGCGAGTCGCTTCCTTCCTCCATGTTAAAAACTTTGGAGAAAGGAAAGTTGTGAAAATGAACAGAGTCATGTCAGATACTTATGGGTTCATACATTATGTTAAGTACATGTGATCACCTTTTGCAATCTTCTGACAAGCAAAGTCAATGGGGAAGTTATATTCACTTAAGAACTGCATTGCTAATTTGACAACTGCAGTGTTTCATTTAACAACTGTGATAGTAAAATGGGACAGAACTCACTTAACAACTGTTGCTTAGCAGTTGAAAATTTGGGCTCAGCTGTGGTCACAAGTTGAGGACTAGCTCTACTGTATGTGATCTGGATCATCAGTGGGAATTGGTACTTATCAAAACTTATGCAATGTACAAGTTACACTTATCAATATTTGTGCAGATTTGCATGAGCAAACCACCCACAATCTCAAAGATTTACGTCAGGGTGTTGTGTAAACAAACTCTCATTGAAATCCAACACATTATGTGAATGCTTGAAGATAGTTTTAATGGACCTGAGTATGATCACTCTAGTTTTTTGCTCAAAGAAATCAGAGATTCATTTGTTTTTGTTTTTTTCCTATGGTTTCAACAGAAGAGAAAATGATATTGCTGTAACTTGAGGCTCAGAGAAGTAAATGCATCTGAAACTCCCAAATCAGTAACAAAAACCTTTTGCAAGGAGAAAACTTGCTTTTAAAATAAAATTCTTTTTGGTACCAAGGTCAAAATCTGACCTTGTTTCCATTTGTTCAACATCAGCAACCTGGATAAAAATCAGTCTGGCTCAAAGCATAGGAAGAACTGCTTACGACAGGAATATCCAACCTAGCTTCATAAGAAATGTATTTTAGTGAGCTCCTTAGGTGGCAAAATATCTTGGTAAAGAACAGCGCCATCATGAATGATTACTAACCTTGTGCATCACTGCCCCCAAAGCAGTACTATTAATGATTTATCAAGTGAAATACTTTTTCTTGTCTGATACTTTTTTAAACAAAGTCTGCATATTTTATAAGATACTCAAACCTTGTTACTTTTACTGTCATTCAAGAGATATATTATGGTTTCTAAAAAATATACATATTGCTTCACCTACCACTGTGATTTGATTAGTGGTAGTCTAACTAAATATTGATACTTTTTTTTTTGGCTTCTAAGCCTGGGGTCCATTGACTTCTATTAAGCTTGTGACCTTGGTAACAGACATAGCAATGATGTGCCCCTTACATCATGCAGTGCAGCTCTAGAATTTTGATACTTCTGACCTTTTGTAATTGTAGCATTTACGCTATACCAGCTATGTTCAAGTTGAAAAATCCGTTGAGGCAAAATGTTTCTTTAAGCTCAACCACAGTATTGCCCTCAAAACAAGAGCTGAGTATGTTAATCAGCCTTGCGCACAGACATCTTCATTCCCAGCATGTCAAGAAATATACACTGTTCAAAAAAATAAAGGGAACACAAAAATAAGACATCCTAGATCTGAATGAATGAAATATTCTTATTAAATACTTTGTTCATTACATAGTGGAATGTGCTGACAACAAAATCACACAAAAATTATCAATGGAAATCAAATTTAGCAACCCATAGAGGTCTGGATTTGGAGTTACACTCAAAATTAAAGTGGAAAAAAACACTACAGGCTGATCCAACTTTGATGTAATGTCAAAATGAGGCTCAGTAGTGTGTGTGGCCTCCACGTGCCTGTATGACCTCCCTACAACACCTGGGCATGCTTCTGATGAGGTGGCGGATGGTCTCCTGAGGGATCTCCTCCCACACCTGGACTAAAGCATCCCCCAATTCCTGGACAGTCTGTGGTGCAACGTGGCATTGGTGGATGGAGTGAGACATGATGTCCCAGATGTGCTCAGTTGGATTCAGGTCTGGGGAACGGGCGGGCCAGTCCATAGCATCAACGTCTTTGTCTTGCAGGAACTGCTGACACACTCCAGCCACATGAGGTCTAGCATTGTCTTGCATTAGGAGGAACCCAGGGCCAACCGCACCAGCATATGGTCTCACAAGGGGTCTGAGGATCTCATCTCGGTACCTAATGGAAGCAGGCTACCTCTGTTGAACACAGGGAGGGCTGTGCAGTCCCCTAAACAAATGCCACCCCACACCATTACTGACCCACTGCCAAACCGGTCATGCTGGAGGATTTTGCAGGCAGCAGAACGTTCTCCATGGCATCTCCAGACCCTGTCACGTCTGTCACATGTTCTCAGTGTGAACCTGCTTTCATCTGTGAAGAGCACAGGGTGCCAGTGGCGAATTTGCCAATCTTGGTGTTCTCTTGTAAATGCCAAACGTCCTGCATGGTGTTGGGCTGTAAGCACAACCCCCACCTGTGGACGTCAGGCCCTCATACCACCCTCATGGAGTCTGTTTCTGACCGTTTGAGCAGCCACATGCACATTTGTGGCCCGCTGGAGGTCATTTTGCAGGGCTCTGGCAGTGCTCCTCCTGTCCCTCCTTGCACAAAGGTGGAGGTAGCGGTCCTGATGCTGGGTTGTTGCCCTCCTAGGGCCTCCTCCACATCTCCTGATGTACTAGCCTGTGTCCTGGTAGCATCTCCATGCTCTGGACACTACGCTGACAGACACAGCAAACCTTCTTGCCACAGCTCGCATTGATGTGCCATCCTGGATAAGCTGCACTACCTGAGCCACTTGTGTGGGTTGTAGACTCCGTCTCATGCTACCACTAGAGTGAAAGCACCACCAGCATTCAAAAGTGACCAAACCATCAGCCAGAAAGCATAGGAACTGAGAAGTGGTCTGTGGTCACCACCTGCAGAACCACTCCTTTATTGGGGATGTCTTGCTAACTGCCTATGCTTTCCACCTGTTGTCTATTCCATTTGCACAACAGCATGTGAAATTGATTGTCAATCTGTGTTGCTACCTAAGTGGACAGTTTGATTTCACAGAAGTGTGATTGACTTGGAGTTACATTGTGTTGTTTAAGGGTTCCTTTTATTTTTTTTTTGAGCAGTGTATCTTTATCTGACTGAAGAAAAATTAAGAACCTATTGAGATAGATGTTTTGGAAGGGATTGTCAGAGCTCGCATAAGACTGGATGCTTGCTTACTTTTATTGACATCAATGGAACAGCTAAGTACCAACAAAATGTAAGAGTTACCTGAAAGGCTGAAACCTGCCAGGCTTGGTTTGTTCAAAGAAAAAACCCAAGAAGGCCTTTTGAAAGCACTTTTGGGACCAGCAACCCTGACCTGGATGATTGAGTATCTCCATAGACATTTGCCAGGCTGAAAGTTTGCCTCCAGCTGGCCTGATGTTACAAAAAGTATGAGGGAAGTATCTTAATCAGGAAAGGTATCCAGAATAATGCACTCAGCATAATTCTTCACCTACAAATAAATATCAGAAAACCCTGCATTAGAATCCCACAAAGAATAATAGTTTCTTTAAACCAAGCTTTAACAAGGCTTGGAAGCCACCATATATAGGCCAAACAGATGTTTTCCAAGGGAAACTGGACTTACCTGTGAGAATAAAGTGGATCAGGATTTTGCCTCAGAACATCTGTTTCATATCTGTATTTCAAGTGAGGCATTGCCATGCAGATCTCCACATAAAATAGCCTAGTTCTAATAAAAAAACATTATTTGACACAGATTGAAAATTTGCAGAGTGTTGTTCTTATGAATGTTGTCTTAATTGCTTTTGTGATCGTTTTATCTTTATTAGCATAGAGTGGATGCTGTAGAGTAGGAAGCTTAGCACCTTTTCTCTAAATAATTTAACTACTGCAGGGCAAAGTTATTGCCATTTGCAATGAAAAAATAATAATTATAATGTTCTAAGCCTTTGAGGCATATTTATTATAATTTCTCAGACTTTGTTGTTTCCAAGTACTAGGAAATTGAAAGTGGATTGCTAAATATTTGAAAACCTTAATCTGTTTAGTGTGGACATTTCTCCGCCAATTACAATGGCAGTTGGTACATCTCTTATTGAATATGACTACCTTCATTTTAGAGTAAAATGAAGGGTTTTATTTTATTATTGCTAATGGCTGGAGACTCTGGGTATAGGGTCTCTTTCTTGAGCAGAGTTCCTTCCAAATCTGTTATTCTTTTTTTTTTTTTTGAACTAATTTTATTAATTTTTAAAGACATACAAAACATAAATACACAGAAACACAAAACATAAAAGCATAAAAAATCTCTTTTCTGAAAGTTGCTTAGTCCCGGGTTAAAACTCTTGATACAGACACAAATTCAAATTCATATTCATTTTATATACCATTCCATATCTTGTTAGCATTTTCAATTTTCTATATAACTTCTCCTCTCTTTTAAATTTTCTCAATTGCCTAGAACCCTAAAGATTGCCTAGAACCCTAAAGGGTTACTAAACATCAATAAGACTTCTAAAAGATATATCTTAAAGGGAATTTTGTGACTAAACTTTAACCCTAGAAAGAAAAAGTGAAGAAGGAGAAAGTATTTAAAAGAAACAGCTTGTTTGGATTGTTTGGTGATTTTGGAACTTCTGAGAATTATTTCTGATTAAAAGCACTTGGGTGGTTGTTTGGAAAAACTTTTTCTCTGTACAATGGCATCACTTGTGGATGGACTGAAACTTGTATACCAAAAATATGAAAAAGAAAAGCAAGAAGGCAAAGATGTCCTTGGCACTCTTTTTCAATTTTTAGAAATTGCGGTTTGTACTTATGTAAAGCTGAATGAGCAACAGGATGACTGGGACAAAGAAGAAGCCATCTTTGATGAACAAATAACTTTGGTTGGAGAAGGAAAAAAGAAAGAGAAAAAGGAAAAGAAGACTTTAAGACTTGGAAAAACAATCCAAAAAGAGAAGAATAAGGTGAAAAGGGGATATTATGTTAGGAAACAACAGAAAGGGGGAAAGCAGAATAAAAGGGAGGTGGAGAGACAAGGGGGTAAAGAGGACAAGGAGGAGAAGAAGCAAGGGAGAAAGGAAGGGATGAGAAGCCTTAATGGTGGGGAGCAAGATGCAAAGAAGCAAAAGTTTTTTTAGAGATAATGGATACATTTTATTGAAAAAGGGATTCTAGAAAGGTACATAAGATTGCATTTCTATATTTGTATTTAGAAATAACCATAGAAAATTGGAAATAATATGTAATTTAAAATGCGATAAAATATTTAGTATAATCTAGTGAAATTTTTGTTAAGAAAAGGGGAGTACTGTAATGAAGCAATGATTTAAGATATGTGATGTGGGGGGGAAAAATAATTTTGGAAAGCATAAGTGTTCCCACAAAGGCATGATATTTAACTGAAATGGGTAAAATGTTTAAGATATAAATGATTGTTAATATTAATGATTAGACTATGTTATCCTAGTGAAACTTTTTGTGAAATGAGAGAGTTGAAGTAGGAGAAGGGGGAACATCGTAATGAAATAATGATCTATAATATGTGATGTGGGGGGGGAATAACTATGGAAAATAGGTGCTCCCATAAAAGTATGTGATTTAACTGAAAAGTAATGTGCTAAATGTTTAAGATATAAATGAATATCAATATTAATGAATAGATTTGTATTGGTTTTGATAATACTGTATAATTTTAGAATGTACCAGACAGAATCCCAATGTAAGTTATGTGTTTTATATTAAGTATTATAAATATAGGGGAAAGAGATAAAGGCATCATACTCCATTTAGTGTACAGGAGAAGTTTTTTTTAAAGAAGAAAGATAAATGGATAGCTGGAAATAGAACAGACAAAAAATAATAAATATTATGATTCGAATTGAGAGGACAAATCTGTTATTCTGTTATTCTAATCTCTGAGTCATGGAAAGAATGATGACATCATCTGCAAAATGGAAGATGGAAATGGGCTGATGGAGGTATATTTACATTTTGAGAAAGCCTGTATTATGGAATTGATATACAGGTAGTCCTCAACTTACATAAATTCATTTGGTGATCGTTCTAAGTTACAACAGCACTGAAAAAAGTGATTTATGACCATTTTTCACACAGCCATTGCGACATCCCCATGGTAACGTGATCAAAATTGGTAACTGACTTGTATTTATGATTGTTGCCGTGCCCTAGGGTCATATGGTCACCTTTGGCGACCTGATAAGCAAAGCCTAGGGAGAAGCCAGATTCACCTAACAATCATGCTACTAATTTTACAATTGCAGTGATTCCCTTAACAGTTGTGGCAAGAAAGGTTGTAAAATGGGGCAAAATTCACTTAACAAATATTTCACTTAACGATAGAAATTTTGGGCTCAAATGTGGTTGTAAGTCACGGGTTACCTGTAATAGTTAAATAAGAAGGGCAATGATGTATCTCTATTTTAATGGTCTTTAGATTGGGGAATGGTAGAGAAGGATTTCATCATCAAAGCAAGTAGGAATTCTGATGCAACGCCATAATTGGTCAGAGTAAATGGTGATCTGTAGTTCTGATTATCAATCTCTTTCAAAGCATCTCTGTCTAGGAATTAAATCAAATGCTATCTTCAGCTCAGAGAAGGCAGCACAGGGAGTTTTTCATCAACAACTGCTATATTTTTCTGCTGGATGTTATGCAATGCTTTGGTCAAAAGTTGATCCATTAAGTATGAGGCTGGCTTGTTCCTTAGCTGGCGCCTTTGCTTAGATAATCCAATCAAGGAACTTATTATAGAAGAATTTAGCACACCATTTACTTTACTAAGCAAATTAGGCCAAAAATTAGTGGGATTGAATTATTGCAATTGGAATTGTTATAGATTGACCCCACTCTCCACATCTTGCAGGAACGATCAATATAGTAAATAAAAATGCTAGCACAAGGATTGCATTGTTCAGAATTGTGTTTGAGGCATTCTGCTTAGACTGAAGTCCACACCCCACATAGTCTCAGCAAGTTTATAATTTTTCAGATCAACAATGGGTTTTGGAATTTCTGGACCGTTGACAGAAAGCCAGTCAAGGAGGGGGGCAGAAGTCACCGGTTGTAAGGGCTGCCTCATTATTATTAAATAGTTCATAAAAGTGGTTGACTTATACTGTAGTTAGGCTTAGAATCCTGGCCCCAGAACTGAATTGGACATCAGGAGATAGGAGAGCTTTGTCTTTGGGCTGCTTTGTATCAGTTTTTCCCAGTTGGCCAATTGTTGTATCAATTTATTTTTTCCCCCCAGAATTGCTTTAGATTCTTTTTCATGACACAAAAGTGAACCAATTTAGTCTAATGGATAAGATGCTGGCCCTGAAATCAACAGACTGAGTTCTAACCTTGCCTTAGGCATGAAAGCCAGTTAAGTCAGTGATCCCCAACCTTTTTTATGCCGCGGCCCGGTACCGGCATCAGCTGGGCGCCGCGGCCCGGTACCGGCATCAGCTGGGCGCCACCATCTTTTTTTGATGAAAAAGTGCTTCTGGTGAGCTTTCTACCCGGAAAAGCTCACCGGAAGCACTTTTTCATCAAAAAAAGATGGCGGCGCCCAGCAAACCAGTGGCCCGGTAGGACTTGTTCCACGGACCGGTACCGGTCCACGGACCGGTGGTTGGGGACCCCTGAGTTAAGTGACTTTGAGCCTGTCTCTCTCTCTCCCCACCCCTCTCCCTCCCTCCCTCCCCTCTCTCTCTCTCTCTCTCTCTCATTATTTATAAAAATAATAAAGGTGAGTTTAAAAAAATCTGAGAATGTTGTTTACTGCCACATCCAGCTTTGTTCCTTTTTTCTCATCCCCAGACTAAAAGTTTAATTCATTCTTAGCTGCAGTTGAAAACAACCATAAAGTATGTGAGAACTGTAATGGTTTGCCACATCTTATTTCAAAGGTGGAGTGACCAATACTCAGAGCATTATTTACGGACTGTTTAAGGTTGATATGGGCATAATCTGTCTCCACCATTTTGTAGTCAGCCATGTCTGCCGTCATTCAGCTTCTGTCTCCTTAAAGTACGGGGAGAATGCTGTGCCTACAGCCCATTGGCACTATTCAGTGAGGATAAACTACCCAAACAACAGTACTGGTAGAACATGATCTTGATAGATAGGCCAGATCTGTTACCATGCAATAAGCAGAAATGCATGACTTAAGTTGAAAACTAGTAGAGAGTCTGTGTAAGAGTCTCAGACAGATACCTCCCTAATTCACATGGCTATAAAAGCGGGGAGGAAGGCCCATCACAACCAGACCTGCAAGCCACTCTCAGTAACAGTGATCTTAGCTTCCTATGAAATTGATTCTTAGTCTGGTCTGCCTGGTGGGTTTGACAGTACTATAAATGGTTTTACTCTGTGGCCTTCTGTGACCCTTATAAGGCTAACATTCCAAAAGGGTGAAAAAATATAACAGTCTGAAGATAGCACAACAGTGCAGTCTTTTCATTGCATCCAAGGTGTATTGAACCAAGGCCTGCTAAATCGATGCTTCAGTATAACTGGTTGCTGTTTAGTCTGCGTTGATCCTGCTTAATTAATATTGGTAGTGGTGGTATGGCACTTTCTATAATGAAAGACTTATAACTCAAAGCAAACACGAAAAGATAGCTTGGCAGTTGTTTATCGTAACAGATTGAGAGTTTATGGTATCTCCTGTCATCATAATGAATGATTTGAAGTTGGAGTTGCTTAATGTGAATGGTTTAAAGACAGTGATGAAAACACACAGGAAAAAAGATGTGGGGATTTTTGTTGTTGTTGTTCATGGATGAGAGATGGAAATTAATATCCATCACTAAGAAATCTTGTTCATTGTAGAATGACTGCATACCACATCATACGTGGTATAAAGGTAAAGGTTCCCCTCGCACATACGTGCTAGTTGTTTCCGGCTTTAGAGTGCGGTGCTCATCTCCGTTACAAAGCCGAAAAGCCAGCGCTGTCCGTAGACGTCTCCATGGTCATGTGGCTGGCATGACTAAATGCCGAAAGTGCACAGAATGCTGTTACCCCCACCAAAGTGGTCCCTATTTGTCTACTTACGTTTTTACATGCTTTTGAACTGCTAGGTTGGCAGAAGCTGGGACAAGTAATGGGAGCTCATTCCGTTACGCGGTGTTAGGGATTTGAACCGCCGAACTACCAACCTTTCTGATCGACAAGCTCAGAGTCTTAGCCACGTCTATACCGTATGTGGTATAGAAGACCTGAACAACTTGGTCCTTCCTTCCTCTTCCACCCCTTCTCCTTGTTATATATTTCTGCTTCTTCCCCTTTCCCTGCTTTTGTAATGTGTGGGGCTGGAGGAACACTTCTGGGGAAGTCAAGAATCTGTACCTTTTTTTGTGCTATTGGCTTGCCCTAATAAAGATACAGGCAATACTCATTTATCAACTGCCTCATTTAGTGACCATTCGCACTTATGGTGGTGATGGAAAGGAAACCTTGACGACCCGTCCTCATGTTTACCAATTTTGCAGGTCTGAAAAGCAAAGGCAAATTAGTAAGCTTGTAACATTGTGATATTTCACTTCACAATTGCTTTGCTTAATGACCAAGTTTGACAGTCCCAGTTATGTTCACTAAACAAGGACTACCTGTTCAGGAATACTCAGTTCTGGATATTGATTTTTTCTCTCTTGCTTTTTTAAGTAATATACCCAATTCTCTCTGATTTAAAAAATGTCATGCTTGCAGGCAGAGCTGATTTTTGGAATATTTATCACTACTTTGGCAATATTTTAAATTTATTTGTCAATAAAATCAAGTGACTCATGGCAGCAGTATCACCACATTGCAAAACAAATCCAGGCAGCTCATAGCTTATAGTCACAGCAAAACAGCACAGTTGCAAATAAAACCTTACAACAAGGTAAAAATATTTTCTTAAAGACCCATTAGTCTTCCAGGAAAAAACATCCCTCTCCTATGATTGCCCTGTTCATGTAGATGAGACTATCATCCCATAAACACCTTATTAAAAAGTGCTGTTTTTACTGATTTTTCTGGAGGACATTAGGTGGGGCCAGTCTGCTCTTCTGATGATAAGGCAAGAAAGTCTGCTCCTGTCACCCCTAACTTCATAGAGAAGTATTGGAAGAGAGTATACTTCATAGAGTATTGGAACTTCCTTTCCAATACTGTGCATATAGGACTAGCATCTTCAAACTTGAAGAAGTCTTGATGATATTTAGGAGCCAGGCCATATAGAGTTTTATAGATTAATATTAGCACCCTCAAACCTATTGAAAGCCAATGCAACATCCACAAAACATGACTGTATCAATTCTCAGATATAGTAAATGGTCTACCCCATAGTGCAGTAGTTGCAGATTTTCAAAGGCAGTTGAAAAGGTTTTTCAAAACAGGTTTTCAAAGGCAGCTCCAGACCAACTACGTTGTTCTAGTCCAACCTCAAAGTGATTGTGGCCCCCTCAGTCAAGTCCCACATAGTTGGCTAGCCAAGGAGCGAAAATTACACAAATAAGAGATGGACAGCCTAACCAAATTACTAAAAAACAACAAAGATAGTGAATACTACAAAGTTTGGAACTCTTGGTACGAATGGTTAAAGAAAAAGCAACATTTGACAACTGAATAAGTTATGAAACTATGAAGGACGTGCATTTAATCATAAAGTATTCTGTGAAATTAAAACATTAAAAGAACAAGGAAGGTACTTTAACAAGGTAGATCACGTCAACGTTATGGGGTAAAAGAAAAAAAAGAAAAGAAGAATGTAACCAATGCTCAATACCTGCTGCAACATGTATATATGTATATATATTTGTT